>NW_019739214.1:524324-525545 GCF_002891405.2 Cryptotermes secundus
GGGGGGGTGCAAATATGAGAAATGCATACAAGTATTTAGACGGAATACCTGAGAAAAAGAGACAACTCATGCGGCTTAAGCGTACATGGCATCACAATATTAAGACAAATCTAAGAAAAAGACTTGAGAATGTGGACTGGGGTAACATGCCTAAAAACAGGATCATGCGCAGGCTCGATTAATACGGTAATATAATCCAAAGTCCAATAAAATGTAATTTTTCACCATCTGAACGGCAATAAATTTTGAAGAAGGATTCCGGCTCACGGAGTTAGCTATACCGTGACCACGTAGGGAAGTCCCAAGGACTGACCCTTGCACAGCTAACTCTATCAGTTATGCTTTCTCCTCCAGTTGTTTAGCCATTCGACTCATGGGAATGCTGGCAGTGATATCTGTGTGATGACCTTCTCTAGCAGGTTGACAGTAGGCACAAAAGGGGAAGCTGCCATCTATGTGACTTCCTCCCCTGGACTCAGCAGTATTAGACACATGGTGTTGTCTCAAGGCGAAACAAGCAGTACCGTTTCCTACTTGTATTCGAGAGGACTCTCGGAAGGGACGGCAATTGTCCTGGCAGATTTTCCGTAAATTCTCTTAGTCCCTCCAGTATTGTCACGTGTCCGGAGTTCTGTGACTAATAATAACGGGTTCCGGATTGGATGACTGGATTTATTGCCGCCTTCTTTACAATTACAATAAATTATAACAGCTCAAATTCAATGACTGTCTAATAATAGCGTCATTCTGCTGGACTACAAACGTCTTTTCTTCTGCCATGACTGACTCGGTTCTGATTTACGAATCGGTGACTTCTTCGGCTTCCGTCGTCCACAGCTGAAAACTGCACTAATACAATTCCTTTTGAATTTTGTTACGAATGACTAATGAACTCTCGAATTAATTATGTGTCCCCATTTTTTAACTCGGAGCGAACCGAATAGAGATCACCATTTCGAACACTTCATCTATTATTTGGTGTTGCTATGAAACGTGTGTCAATTTCGCAGCGGCGCTTTGATTTCTACAAGCATTGCCGCGGATACGCGCTTTAGCGAACCTTTGGCTAGCAGTGAACTATTCTGGCTTTCAGGCGTCATGTCATAATATTGTCGCGTATCGGGCGTATATCGCGACAAATAACTTCACGCCGTATTTTATATAGCGAATTTTATTTCACATTCGCACTTATAATCACCTAAATTACAGATTTACGATTAC
>NW_019739214.1:525769-574753 GCF_002891405.2 Cryptotermes secundus
GCGCTGTGTTGCTAGTAACGCTAGCGGTAGTAACCGCTGTTACTACCGTAACAATCCTGTTGCGTCACCGTTACGTTACCGTGCGGAGGAGGGGGAGGGGAGCGCTGACTCACCCGCCGCGTCACTGCCGGTGGGGGGGGGTCTCCTTTGCGCAACATGTCACAATATTTTAAATTATACCTTAATGCTTCCTTTCACATTTTTCAGATTTAGTATTCAATCTCGTACGAAAATGTGAAGTAATGCAGTCTGAATTACTGACTAGGTTAAACCGTCACCATAACAAAAATGTAGACTAAGATCATATTAAAGTTCACAGGTGTGAACCGTTGATAAACGTAAATTTCTCATTATTGATGCGTCGTATTATTGTGTATTGATTGATTGATTGATTGATCAGTAATCTGTCAGATGACAGGTCCACAGTCTCTTCCAAAACAGTTCCTCCACTTAATGTGATCTTCTGTTTTTGGAAAGAGACTATCCAGGAAAAGTGATAATGTGGTAGTTTTTCCATTTGCTTTCCACATCGCAGTACAACAGCCGTTCAAACCACTCTGGTCACGCCTGTTGCTATACGAACTTCAACCATCTCGAGCATCATTTGTTCTGTGCTTCAAGTCGCTGCTGATGACGCTGCTTCCGGCATCAGTGTATTACTGTGAATTTTCTTTTAATACCTGAAATCTCCCCTGAAGATCATTTGTAGTTGAAACTTCTCGGTGTTTTTAATAGTACTTAATGAGCATACGAAAATAAATTACATGTAAAGCTTGTAACTTCAAATTTTGATTTAACACAAAAAGTATTACTGAAAGGTCTAATTCTATTGAACTACTTTCCTTGTACTTGTTATAAATTCGCCATGCCGCAGTTGTTTCCAATATGGGTTCTAAAATTTACCTTATCTGTATTTTTATTAAATTGTATTTTAATTACACCTAAACAATGGATGACACTGAAACGACGCCAATGTCAGCTGTAGGGATCTCAATGACAAATTCTTTTGAACTGCTTTCAGTACGTTCGGAGATAAAATATGCTTATACAGGGATAAGATCTCTAGGTCATATGTACTTGTTATGCATTTATATTCTGGCATAAAAAGTATACAAACTGCGTTTTTATAAATTATATTAATGTAGTTACATAATAGTTCTGAAAAATCCTGTATTCAGCAGACGAACACCCCCCCTCCTACTTTATCGCATCTTTACTCGAAACAGCTTATTCTGTATGCTTCACATGAACGAAATCCCGTGGTCCAATTTGTTATATCTGTAACACAGCAAGCGCTCTAGTGAACACAGCATTCGGTCTACTGACAGATTCACATTCTATCTGTCATTTCTGTCCATTTCTGACTGGTGTACACTGAGTGTTACTTGAAGTAAGCAATGAGGTGAGCCTATGAGTTCTGACGCCGCCTGGCAAGGTTCTCAGGTGATATGTGTAATGGCTACATAATCTTGATGGAGACTGTCATTAAAATAAATCATAGGTGTTTCTGAAACCACTTTATATACATTAACGCATAAAGGCGGGGGTTTAATGATAGCCTATTGGCAGGCTGTGCAGTTTGGTTACGGTCCACAGCCACATTATCAGGGAAGCTAAAATTGCGAATTAGTGAAATGGTGGATGAATTTATGGGTGCACTTCAAGTACCAGGTGCAGTGTTACGATGGAGGCAAGAAACGATACAGCGGACCACTCATACATTATACTGCCAACTTCATGCGGCACAGCCTTTCTTTAAATATTAACATCCATTCAAGTTGACAAGAAATTACCTGCTTTTTGTGGTGTCGGAACATTCATTACGCGTCCAGAAGAGTTCGGCACTGAACCTTATACGGAAATAATTGAATTTAGTCGACCTCTTTAAAGCCAGTTTAATATTCTGACATGTAGACCCGTTGCTAGGCAACGACAGTGAAACAAGCAACTATACAACAGCCGTTGTTAGGTAGTGACTCGCCAACAGACTAAAAAAAAAAAACAAAAATAAACTCCGTGGTTTTAGTCCGCGAGCGAACTATACCGACCGAGCGACCATCGCTTGTCGGGGAATTTAGTGCCAACTCAGCGGATAGAGAGTGTCTCGTGGTCAGCGCAACGAATCCCCACGGCCGTTAATTTCGGTTTCCTAGGTCTGAGACGCTGTTTCCTTGAAATAGTTCCTCAATTATCCTCGCGAGGCTAAATGGACCCCGTTCCAGACCCAGCACTTATCATAAAATCTGGTAGCGCCGGGAATTGAACCCGGACCTCTGCATCTGTAGCCAGGAACTTCGACCACTAAATCACAGAGGCGGTCACCAACAGACACGAAGGCGAAAATTCCACAGCAAAAGAGCTGCAATAAGAATGTGAAGCGGTGTTTTCTACGTGATCGGTGCTGGATGTTATAAGCAGGACAAGTTAGGAGTTAGAGTGAGTTAATGAAAAGTTAGTGGACATTTAGTAAGTGGAGTTAGTGAAGAGTGGATTGGTGAGTCACTGAGCTAGATAACTGCTGTGGTTCAGTCGTACTGAGCTGTTGCTGTGAGAAGCCAGTAGCTGATGCCGGGGTCAATTCGGGAAGCCAAAGGAAGGGGAACGTCCGTCGTTGAAAGCCGCTACCAAGCAACGGCAGTGAAGACGTGACTGTGGACACTAGTGTGTGTATGTTTAATAGCGATCTGTAAGGTGCTGTCGCGTGCTCTATCAAAGAGTGCTATAAACCCAGTCTATAATCACTAAAATCGTGACAATATTATTCCGCATCAATATTATAACTCGCAAGTGGTGTCTTCTCTAAAGGTTTTCCGACTAAAAATGTGTGTGCATTTCTCACTCCTCCCTTTCGTACTCTATGTTGCGCGTTCCATTTAATTAACAGCCTTAACAATATTGGTGAAAATTGCCAACTATACGGAGCTCCTCTCTATGTAATAAATATTCTGAATCCCATTACTTCCTTATGTACATATTCTCCTAATTTTGTGTGCATAAAATTCAATTTTGCCCTAGCGCTTCCCAGAATCTTTAAATTTGCCACTTTCTTAATATTAGCTGCCGTAGAACAAAGATGATGGTATTACACCTGGACCGGCTTGCACATTATCATTGAACCACCCAGGACGATCAGAGTTAAGGAGGGAGCAGCGGGAGCAATTTTATAGCAATCGTCGTGAGAACCGATCCATGGGAAGGAAGGCGAAGCCGATCACTGACGTTGCAAGCACAGCCCTAGGAAAGGAAGAAATGGTGGTGTGCCTGTAGGCTATTCGGGACGAAGAGCCTCAAGGAGAGAGCAATATGGCATGTAGACACGTTGCTAGGCAACAACCACAAAATAAGCAAATCTAAAATAGCCATAACTGAGTAACGGCTTCGAAAAAAACAAGTTCCACGGCAATAACTGAGTTATAACAATGAGTAGAGGTGTTTTCTATGCGGTCCTTGCCGAGATGTTATAAGCGGGATAAGCTTGGAGCTTGAGTTAATCAGTTCAGTTGAGTGAAGTAAAGTGTAGTTCGTTGGTGATAGCTTCAGTCGAGAGTTGCAGTAAATAAAGCCGGGGACAGTTCGGATAACCAGCCTAATAGGAACGTCCACAGTTGGAAGCCAATACCGAGCAACGGCTAGGAAAGACTGAAAATAATGTATATATTCTGTAGTTATTTGTAGTTACGTTCTATGAGTCCAATAAATCCCACTACCAATCCAAACCCCGTCTACAACCACTCTAAAATCGTGGCACTACGATTTTGTTCCGGCCTATCGAGTCGGCTGAAATGGTAGAGCTCTCTCATTTATATTGGGGTAATTCCCTGTTCGAGTCTCTGCCTGGATACCAGCTACTCCGATTAAGATTTCTCGTGATCTTCCTCACTTCCTCAGTTCCTAGACAAATCACGGAACATTGTTTCGACTAGGCCATGACCATCCTCTCCAATTCATTATTCACGAATCATACTGTGATTCGATAACACATAGTCCGGTCCACTAACATCATTAAGTAAAATGAAAGATTTTGTGCTGCATTCTGGTGGCAATCACGCGATGGTGCTCTTAGTTTCCACTGCCTTTATTTATGTATTAGTTACAATGTAAACGTCGAGATGTAACAACCCTTACAGCATTTTGCCGAGAACAGGCAGAGGAGAAATGAAATCAAGGATTTAGCCATCCTCGTATCTTCACCATATTGAGTATCCTACTCGAAGCTATGTCCTGATACTTTCAGTATCTTTACCAATAAACACTCGATACGCTTAACCTAGTATATCTCGTTATTCTGAAGCAGAAATGTGTAGGTGTCAAACTGAGGTAGCGCTGTTTGTCAAGACAAAGAGTTCACGATCTAGTATTATCTGAATTCGCTGCAATTTCCTTTCTAATCAAGTCTAAGTCCAAATCAAATTACGACTGACGATCAGTCAGTCAGTAAGTCTTGATGTCGAGCCCCATCTGGGGCTCATGACCAGATATTTATTACTATTTGACAGTTACAGTCTTGTTTTTGCGGGGCGCCCTCTCTGACGAGAGCACGGGTCTGTCTTTAGTAGATGCTGCTGGCCTTTTGCCAGCGCAGTCTTTCTCGGGTCCGAGTCCCTTGGGACTCGTGACCATATTTTACTGTCTCATATTTCAGACTTATCTTTTCGTCGCCTTCTACAACTCGCATGGTCACGGTGGAGGTATTCGACCCCGCCTCCACACAGGGTTTGTAATCAAGTTAATGTACTCTTGCCTATAATAGGTAAAGATGTCCCTGCGCTTGATTAGTTAAGCAGTATTCCACGAAGATATGTTGTGGAATGGAGGTATAGCTCCACCTTTCCCATCCTAGGTAATAGACGGAGGTGAGTAGTCAGCTTTACTGCCTGGGAAATCGTCCCCGATACCCACCGGAAAGAAGGCTGCGTGAGCTCTAGAACCGGTATGGACGCTGTGGAGAAGAGAGAAACTTGCCATGCAGGGAACCGAAACCGGGCCTTCCAGCCAGTAGCCCGATTGAGCTACCCCAACTCCTCTTACCTGTAATATTATAAGTAAACATTCATAAGAACATGGCTGGAAGTGAGGTTAGACAGGGGCAGATGCTGCCTACTTACAAGTTGCAGTGCTATTTACAGTGCTTCTCAGAGGGGAGGCGGGTTAGAATGCCTCCACCGCAGCCCTGCGAATAGCAGGAGATGAAAAGGGAACCCGATGCCTAGGAATATAAGTGGGTCACCCTATCATTGGAGACAGAAATTCAGAGACCTGGTTCTTCAGGTTGGGCGTGGGAGGCAAGGCTGACGACCGTGCACTCCAAAAAATATTTTTGCGAAATCTAAAGAAATGAAGGTCGGCTGTAATCTGGAAGAATATTCTAAGGAAGGCTATGGCGCAAAAATGCTATTTTGCTTGTGATGATGATGTTGTACAGTACCTTAAGGTGTCGTTCCCAACAACGATATATATATATATATATATATATATATATATATATATATATATAGTTTCNTCCTTGTTAATATGTGCTTGATATTTCCTGTACTCTTCTATTGAACTCGAGTGTGGGTCTAGTCCTCAAGTGAAATTTCCGATCTTTGCTCGAAACGCAGGTACTACAAGAGCTGTTATTCATATCACAGTTTAACACTGAACAGTGGTAACCTTTTCTAGACTTTTAGCTTCATTTCTAAATTAACACTTATTTTACCGGCACGTAGCCTGTAAGTAGTACAATAGCCATTTATTACGCTTAATACTGAAGTTGTGTAATGTATTTTACATATGAATATGTTAATTATTCATAGAAATAGGGCTTGTACATTGCTGAATGCTAGTATTTTGCTTACAAATGATACCGAAATATGTTCTATCTTTGCTTTAAATAAAGGTGGGCAAAAGTAGTGAAGCCGGTCACGGTAGCCGAGCGGTCTAAGGCAGGTACTGTCTTCGCTCGCTTGGAAACCGGGATCATGGATTCGAATCCCACTCAGGGCATGTATGTTTAGTTTGTGTGTGTGTGTGTGTGTGTGTGTACAGGTAGAGGCCTTGCGACGAGCTGATCACCCGCCCAAGGAGTCCTACCGAACGTGTAAGATCTAGAAAAACCGAAGTGAACGGAGAAGTTCATGGAGGTAGGCCTAGGCCCACTAGGGCTGTAGTGTCAAGAAAATAAAAGAAAAGCAGTGAAACTAAATCATTTGGGCTAATGCAATAACGAGAATTCTATCTGCCTACTCATTAGCAAGGCTGTCTTAATTTCAACATGGATAGCTAACCGTGGCACTACTGTGCCATGCAACTAATTTCTTCAGTAGATGGCAAGGACGTTAGAAGAGGGCTGAAGATCGTGACGTAGGAGGGATAGTCAGTAAATGGGTCACAAATGGATATAAAACCTGAAACGTATGATATTTGAACCCGGAAAAAACATTAATTTCTCGACATAACCTTCACCAACATTGATACACTTGTCTCGTCGCTTTACCAGTGCTCCGAAACCCGCAGCATTGAGTCTTTTGACTATTGTCTCAGTCACTTTCGCACCTCCGTTCCAATATCTTCATCAGAGAAATATTTGCCTACCAGTGTGGTTTTGTGGCGGAACAAGAAATATGAAATATGTCTTTATGAATATTTATTGCATTGAGTCCTTTTGCCCACACAAAGCGCATAACAGAATGCTGCTCTTCAGTAGTATATCTTCAAGAACGATTGCCACTTTGACTACTGAAACCAGCCTCTGAAAATGCGTACGCTCAGCTGCTGCTTAGACAGTCATGAATCTGGACTGCGCTGCTACCTGACGGTGCACAATGAAAACCTATTACGTCTATTACAGCTGTTCTTCTTCCATTTGTGATCTATTTACTGACTCTCCCTCTTATAAAAAGAACTCAAGGTGACACACAATTATCACACATTTACAGCACTGGAACGATATAATTGTGAAATTAACTCAGCACTGTGGCTGTGAAACAGCAATCTGTCTGGGAAGTTCACACAGTTCTTGTATATTAACATTATCGCATGATTAAAACTGAGTATTTTCCAGGAGGTTTTCCATTTCAGACATTTCTAGGCCTATAAAATATTTATTTATAACATTTTAGGGTTCTTATACGAAAAGAAATCAAGAAGTTCTGGGAAAAACTTATCGACTACTTTCTTTTGATATGACACAGACCGCATAGGAAATGACGCCTCCAACATTCCTTACCGCTGGAACTTATTTACTGAGTTGTTACCTAACAACAATAAGGGGATACACAGACACATAGACACACGCGTCCAACAATTTTTCTATATTTGCTTGTATTCTTTTCCAAGGGAACGTGTTTTCCGACCCTTTGCCCAACAATGAAATAATGGATACATTTTACTGAGCCGTTGCCTAGCAACGATAAGACAGATACACATGAGGGGATACAGACTGATGAGAGGGATTTAAGAAGTCGCTCATTTACCATGACATACATACCAAGTTTTATAAAGACTGGTTCAGGCATTCGAAAGCTAAAGGGGGATTCACAGGCACGTGCACGCACGCACACACACACAGCATGGAGATCGCGTAAGCCTAATTTCATTTGTTTTTATTAAAATAAGGAAAGCACGCTAAAAACAAAAATGGGGCTCTAGTTGCGTTCTCTATTCAGAATCTTTATATTGTTGTGTATAATTTACATAATGACGTCTAAAACGGCGTACCAACCTAACCTAGTAGCCATTTGCATGCTGCATTTTACTTGAATAACCATATGATACCAGTACACTTCTAAGGCAACGTGTAACTTCTTTTGTTTAAGGCCACACAACTTTAATTGTTGACGGATGGCGGAACTATTTCCCTCACTTATCTTCTCAGTTACCAAAGAGACCCACGTAATTATGGCTAGTATTCGTGACCGACATATCAGTGCATAACATGGGCAGAGTTAACTGCGAGAATAACAGGAACTCACAAGTGCTTTGCAACTTAAGTGCTAACCAGAACGCCTGTTCACAAGCGAAGTGTATTAAACGGACAAAGAGTGAAAGTTACTTAATCATGAACTACTCATAGGATTGGTAAATAAACAAATATTAAGATGAACTGGTCATGTAGGCGAATGACTAGAACAACAATTGTTTTTTTCCCAGACATTTAAATTTCACAAAACGCAATACACCTCTTACATTTCGTCCTAAAAGATCGCATTTTCCGTTGATATAGCTTCATTAAATAACCGTCCATACAGAATTTCAAGAATAAAGAAGGGCAATAATTTTCCCGTGGCTCCCCGTAAGAAAGAAGATAGGATGAGCGTCAACCTTTCCATCTGTGCTGTGCGCCGCCTCTAAGCAGAGGTGTATCAGGTGGCGCCGCTCTGGACTGACATGCTGCAGCTCACACGGTCTCTACGGGACCTGACGCATCTCTGGTGTAGCGACTGGCTACGGGCTGGGCGACCGAGGAGTCGGAGTTCGAGTTCCAGTAGGGTCAAGAATTTTCTCTTTTTCACATCTTCCAGACCGGGGCTGGGACCCACCCAGCCTCCTATACAATGTTTACTGTGGGGCATTTTCCCCAAGGATAAAGCGGCCGGGGCGTGAAGCTGCCCACACACCTCCAACCAGTGCCGAGGTCAAGAAGCTGCGGATCTATATATCCACTCCCCCATATACTTTCATGGTGTAGTGCTTAATTAGCTAAACACAGGAAAAAGTTACCTTAATCTCATTACTTTATTTATTCTAGTAAACGTTGAAAATTGGCCAGCGAAATGCAGAACTATTAATATGCCGATTTGTGCATGTGGTCTATCTGCCACATCATTTCAAAACCTTCCAACGACATGTAACACGAGCAAGAACACGAAATACGTATATTTCTTACCTTCACGTATAGCATCATTTGAATCACAGAATTGCTGGGGTCTTGGACTTTTTCCATAGTCTGGAATTTTAGGTAACAGAGGACACGACATTTCGCAAACTGGATCTGTTTCCGTCTTCAGGCGAAAAAAGAAGACACCTACTCAGTTGGGCCCCTTAGACAGAGCTAATCTCAAGCTAATCTTAATATTTAAATTAGTTCTTTATAAGGGGCCCAACTCAGTAGGCGTCTTCCTTTCTCGCCTGAAGACGGAAACAGATCCAGTTTCCGAAACGTCGAGTTCACTATTACCTAAAATTCCGGATGATGGTAAAAGTCCAAGACCCCAGTAATTCTGTGTGTCATCCACCATCGTCAGAGCCCTTTAGAATTTAATTCTTTGAATCTTTGAGGAAAACAAGACCAGGGGCTTATTTTAAATGTTATAACTATAAACGTAAAAGCGCGATTGTCTCTATGCTTAATTAAGAATTACATCATGAAGACGTGTGGGGAAATGAAGGTATAACTTCACCTCGACATTAGATACAGATGAGTGCTCAACTTCATGCTCCGACTACTTGACCCCTGATAAAAAAAGCCCCCTCTACCCATTAAATAGGACTAGGCTGAGTGGCCCCCAGATCCTGTCTGAACGCTGCAGAGAACAGAAAAATTTCTTACCACTACCTTGAGTCGAACAGTGAAGCTTCGGTCTTTCACCCCGCAGCCTAGTTAACGCCTGGTCATACTAAAAGTGCAGTTGATTTGATGTCAACAAAAAGAGCTATTTCTGGCTAGCTGCAAATAACTGATCAGAACAATCAAAGAGCAAATAAACGTTGCTGTTTTAGTTAATTAGGCCTTCGGGTTCTTCAACAAGGTTTTTCTTATAGCAGAATGTAATGAAACGTTTATTCGCATTGTGTTCGCGATGAAGTGAGAACAGAACTTAACCCGACAGGCGTGAAAAGAGTAAAATTATTTATTTCTTACAACGAAGCACTCTGATTTCTTAGGTGACTTAAAGCAGTTGGTGACTGTAAGAAACAAACAATGAAATATTTTTGCTTGCTTTCAGACTTCTAAAACCTCCTCTGTAGTCTAGTGGTCAGAGTTCCTGGCTACAGATCCAGAGGTCCGGGTTCGATTCCCGGCGCTACCAGATTTTCTGAGAAGTAGTGGGTCTGGAACGGGGTCCACTCAACCTCATGAGGATAATTGAGGAGCTATTTCAAGGAAACAGCGGCTCCGGTCTTGAAAATCGAAATTAACGGCCGTGGGGATTCGTTGTCCTGACCATGCGACACCCTCTATCCTCTAAAGTTGGCACTAATTTTGCCGACAAGCGGTGATCGCTCGTTCGGTATAGTTCACTTGCGGACTAAAACCACTGAGTTTGTTTTCTTTTCTTTTCAGATTTCTAAAACGGAAGAATTGTCAACACATATTCTCCATTGTTTAGGTGTAATGACGCCGCAAATGTTTTTATTTATATAGACTAAGGGATAACTTTATGCATTAAAGTCTAAGATGGTTTCCTAGCAACAGCCAGAGAGAGAGAGAATATGTGTGCGTGTGTGTGTTATGGGGGAGGCAGGAAGCAAAAGAGTAACCAGAGGAATTTGATATTATTGACGCGATCTCATTCCAGTCAGTTCATATTGCTCTCTTACTGAAGAATTGTTTACTTGCAACGTTCATAACAGTTTTATTACCTGTCTGTTGCTTTTAGAAGTTAGTGGCGTCATAGATTCACTCAGAGACAATAAAGAGTTTAGTGCATTCTCTATTTCACTTTCACATAATGAATGTGTTTTGTTCTATATGCCTTAACCGAAAACGAAATAAGTTAAGGTTGTCAACACGCATGACAATAGTTTCTTTAACAAAAATCTTCTGAATAATTAATAAGTAATTATATTATTTTGTTACATTCAGTGTTATTACAAGATTATGCTTATCCTGCATCTGCAAATAGCTTACATGAATGTATTTATCCTGGGTGGATAATGCAAATATTAAAATAAATCTTAGAGATATAGAAATGGGTGGTGTGGACTGGACTGATCGGGCTCAGGATATGAACCAGTGGAGGGTTCTTGTGGACGCGGTAATGAACCTTCGGGTTCCATAATATTGTGACATGCTATATGACGTCCATGGCTGCGCAACGGCTGCAATGGGAACGCATATTTCAGCGACAACGAATCCTTGGAAATTGTTGAGTTCCCGCAAAGAAGAATTGAATACCAAGAGACCGTTGCCTAGGTATATCCGTAACAACGGATGAAACCAAACACTCCTACAAGGTATTCTGTATTGAGTACGGCTAACATTACCTAAGCAGCGGATTGTTCGTTGCGTAACAACGGATGAAATTAAACTTTCGATAGGATATTCCCTATTCCGTCCTGACGCTAGATATATAAGAGTGTAGCTCCGGAAAATATGGTCACGAGTACCAAGGGTCTCGGATCCGAGAAGGACTGTGCTGGAAAGGACCAGCAGGATATACAAAATGCAGACCCGTCCTCTCGTCAGAGAGGGCACCCCACAAAAACAAGACCGTAACTGTTAAACAGCAATAAATACCTGGTCATGAGCCCCAGGTGGGGCTTGACACCAAGACTTACTGACTGACTGATCGTCAGTCGCAATGTGACTTTGGCTTTGACTTGAAAGTATCAGTCAGTCAGTGACTTTGACTTTGACTTGACTTGAAAGTATTAGTCAGTGCGCTGGCAAGGACCACCAGCATATACAAAAGACAGACCCGTCTTCTCTTCGGAGAGGGCGCCCACAAAAAACAAGACCGTAACTGTCAAACAGTAATAAAGATCTGGTCGCAAGCCCCAGATGGGTGCTTTGTGCCAAGGCAGACTGGCTGACTGACCGTCGGTCGTAAAATGAGACTCAGACTCAGACTCAGAGAGTATCAGTACCACAAGTATCACAAGAGATTCCGAGTGAAATCACAGTTTTGGGTTCGACTCTAACGAGATAGAAGCAGGTTGTGCTCAGACTTGGCAGAAGAGTTCCAGCGTGTACTGACGGTGTAATAGCGCTCTAAGTGTATAACTGTACGGAAGTGTGTACAAATAAGCATCCAATAAAAGAATTCGTTCCGGTCCGAAGACCCATGCAGTTTATTCATATCGCGTCACACAGCCGACACGTTACAATATGTTGGGAAATTTTTTAGTAATAACATAAGGGGCTGTTTCTCAAGAAGGGTTTATGGAGTTGGTTTCTTAGTATGCGTTATCCTAGATCTCTGTATCGCTTCCTTCACTTTCCATTTGTCTAACTGGGTTAACTTCGCAATTGGCTCCTATAGCAGTTGAGTTAAAGAATTAAATGGAATTATATTATTATTATTATTATTATTATTATTCGCTGTCAAAATGTGGCTTTGTCTGTGTGCTTTTGTTTCTGAATCTGTATTCATGTTCTCTTTGTAATTACCTTTGAGCTGTTGAGTTAGCATGTAAAATAATAAATATGAATGGAATAGGAATTATTATTATTATTCGGATGTTGTGTCAGCACATAATACGTAAGAATTAATTGAGTTATTATTATTACTAACTTCTATGTGTGGATGTACGTGTATTATCCTTTCTCGCCACATAATGGCACAACCGTTGGAGATTTACTTATCGTATTTACGCATGTATAGGCCGCGTGCGTGTATAGGCCGCAGCACAATTTTCAGACAGAAATTATAGAAAAAATAATTTTCTTGGAATATTATTTCAGGAGTAGAACACCCTGTATTACTAATTATGAATATATTTTTTTTAAATGAAGTGTGATTTCGAATATTTCGAATATAAGCCGCACCCCAGTTTTCCTCCTGAATTTTTGGCAAAAAATGTGCGGCCTATACATGCGTAAATACGGTATTTTATCTTTCTCGCGTATTAGTGCTAATTTTATTTCTCTTGAAATTATTATTAATTAATTGTCCTTATATAGACTGTCATATTTTGTATATTGTTTTTTAATTGTTTAGTGTATTTCTATGTACTGGTGCTAACTTTGTAATTGGCCTCTGTGCTCTTAAGTTTGCACGTAAATAAACACGAATTGAATTGAATTGTTGTTGTATTGATAACTGTTATTGTCATCTATTCATCATTATTATAATCGTCAATTTGTATCCTACTGTGGTTCTGAGGAAATATTTTTGCAGTCTCGGTTCTTCTCATTTGTCCTTCCTTTGACGTCGTGTACTGGGAATCCCGTAAGAGCTTGGACATGGCTATTATGCATTAGAGATTTCCTGAGGTTTTCTTTCACCGTAGTTCTATAGAACTGCTGAAATCTGTTTAGCTTCAAGGAAAAACAACTCTTTCTTATAAAGCGTACGACTGTTTGCGAAATATTACTGTTGTTTGAATACGCTTTAAACGAACAGTTTTAAGTTGAATGAATAGCTATGTAAAATAAGAAACAGGAAGAAGGATACGTGGAATAACTAGGCCTACAGTTTTATTTACCTCATATGTATAATATAAATTAAAATATAATTTATGATCTTCACGAAATGTTATTAGGGTGATCAGTCCATGTGGGACAACATGACGGGACAAGTAACAGCACGCAATTGAGCTGAAATATGCATATAAAATTTGAGTCGGGAAGGAAAGAAACTATTAAGAAGACCTACGATAGACGGAAAGATAATATTAACATGGGTAAAGAATTTAGCTGTGACGGTGTGGAATGGGTTGAACTGAAACGCTGACGGGCTCGGGTGAACACCACAATGAACCATCGGTTTCCATATAAGGCGGGGAATTCCTTAACTAGCTGAATGACTGTCAACTTCTCAAGAAGGACTTTAAATCCACGGAGTCAGTTACTTTTCCCAAGAAGGGTTTATATCTCATCAGAACAAATAAGCATCATGGCAGTGAGATTTTGAATTACAGAAGTAGTTTACGAGTATTTCTCTCATTAAAATCGAAGTGTTACATTCTCGACAGGGCTAGGTTGGCTGAAAGGTACATGTTAGGGGTTCTTGAATTTCAGAACAAGAAATTAGTGTCCAAAAGAATAAGAAATAATCACCGTTTATTTAATACCACGGAATCGGTTTCTCATCCGGTCTATAAAATCCCCTTCACTCCCAACAGTGGATAAAGAATTATAACTCCGTGGCCTGTAGTCCGCAAGCCAACTATACCTACCGAGTGACCGCGCTTGTTGACGAAGTTAGTGACAATTTTGCGGATAGAGTGTCACGTGGTCAGCGCAACGGATCCCCACGGTCGTTAATTTTGGTTTTCTAGACCGAAACCGCTATTTCCTTGAAATGTCTCCTCAGTTATCCTCACGAGGTTGAGTGAACCCGGTTCCAGACCCAGCACTTCTCAGAAAATTTCGTAGCGTCGGGAATCGAACCCGAGACCTATAGATCTGTAGCCAGGAACTGTGGCCACTGGACCACAGAATGATAATATTAAAACTGAATATCTAGAGATGTTACTTTTGCATTATTCATAACGTTCATTATGAAATATACACAGGAACATAAAACGTAGAGTGACAGGAAGCTGCACACGTACCCCGGAGAGAATGTGATTTAGTTAATATCTAGATATACAAGATGGATCTTACAAGGTTGTAACCCAGTTCGTCTTGCGAACTACTTACTCTGTAATCATTGCAAGCTCGTGCGATTAGCTAGTTCTCTCAGCTATGGTGTTATTTACATATAAACTCTCCACTGGTTTTGGTGATGCCCCCCAAGTAGTATTAATTTAGGAAACAAATGATTATTCCATGTGCTATCGAGCAGATAATTTAAAATATAGATTACAAACAAAGAGAAAGGCCTAATTAAACTCACTGATGAAAAAGCGCAGAGAATCCTTGAGTAGCTGCAGGTTTACCGGCTCCTCCAGAAAGGCTCAGCTCCATGAGTAAGTAAGTAAGTAAGGTGGAAAAGCGACGTCGGGGTAAGCTCCGATTCGGACGGAGGTCTTTCAGCACTGCCTATTAGTCCCTGTAGCAGTAGTGTTTTAGTCTTGTATTTCGCGTGTACTCGTTTCCAATCCTGGCCGCATTACCGACTGTCGTGCCTGAGAACTTCCTTTCAATTCCTCAGGCTAAATCACGGATTTGTGTTTTTCCTAATTTCTGTGTTCAGCCGCGTCATATGTTGAAAGTGGCTCAGAGTTTAGTCGTGTCGTACAATGGAGATGAACTCCCCAATTCGAAGTTAAACTTTAAACTCCTGAATAAAAAAAATATTGTCGTTACAAAAGTGGCTATCAAACACAGATTTCGAGTGAGAGAGTTCAACAGGAAATGATGTTTACTTCACAATCTCCAAGCCATGAGTTTGAAACTCAAGCCCTGGAAGCCTCTACTTACTCAATTATAGTCAATTAGAATGGAAATGATTGGAGACAAATGATTAACTTCAAACCTTGACTGCTTTACCCGTTAAGAAACGGCCCCTGACTCTGAGTGAGAACCAGCGCCGTCCTGGACATAGTGGACTATACAGAAACCCCCAGAATATAAATATGTAACCTTAGCAAAGTTGGGCTCCTTATTAGGAATGTGATCCTTGTTATATATATATATATATATATATATATATATACTTTCTATGGAAAACTAGATATTTTGTTAGAGTAGCTGATTTTCTTGCTCTTGGGGCCCTTATTTCTAGCTAAATATCTTTCTGAAAAGAAAAATCTGTCTGCCTACTAGCAAGAAATTTTGACCTGCTGCACAATACTTAGCAGTAAGGACATGCCAGTAGGAACGACCACACTGTTGTGGTTGAAGTTATCCCCCTTCTGAACTGGCACTGATAATTTTATATCTTTTGTTTCTTTGCCATAACAAACAGCAACACTGCGAGTAATTTCTCTTTCTCATCCGTGAGTTACTTGTTATTTTCTTGAGCGAACAAGTTTCTCTGGACTTGGTTCGCTTCATTATTCCCTCTTATAAGACGTGACGAATGAAGCAAAACACTAAGACGATTACTTGTGATTACATCATACTAGGAGTCTTTTCCTCTTTGAAGTTATGTGCCATTACAGGGGAAGACAGGCGATGTTTCCCTCGCTAACAAAGACCATAATCTAAAATCTGATTTCGGTTGCAACCAACCTACCAGACAGACCTATATACATATACAAACCTCCCCATTAAGTATTAATTTATACACTTCCTGCTAAGTGCCCCCAAAAATGATAATAAATTCGTTTCTATACTGCGCAGTAATATTCTGTTCTATCAAAACTTTGTCGTCACAACTGTAAAATAATCATGAACGGGAGAAAAAGTCGACTGGGTCCTCTGTAATTTTAGATGTAAGAAAATGACATGATTAAGCACCGTATGTATGTGCGTGTGCATGTGTGCGCGCACACACACACACACGTATACAATTTACTTTTCGTTACAAGGAAAAATGAGACATGAAACTTAATTTTTAGTAGCAATATTTTATAACTTGTGCAATAAGTCATTAAGAAACATTACTTCTCTGCATCATTTGTTACATTAAATAATAGGTTTTAATGATTCATATGTAATACTGAAATATTTCTTAGACGAATCAGAAAGAAATCATTTACAATAAGACGTTAGCTCACAAATTAGCTCAACATCAAAAGCTAGAGAGAATATTAAACATTGACGCTTCACAAAACAGTATTATAAAGTATATCATAATTCAACAGTATCAGAGCGTCTTCAAACAGCTCTGTACACAGTCCAACGATGGTGTGAAAGAACAAGTCTCTCCATCAATCCTAATAAGACGGTAATCATACCGTTTACCAGGAAAAGAAATATAAAGGGCCTTAAGGAACCGACCCTCTTCAATAAAACACTCCAGCTCTCCTGCGAGTCAAGTACCTTGGTCTAGAATTAGACAAGGGACTGACATGGAAAAAGCAGCTGGACACGGTTATTAACAAAGCCTATAAGGCTTTTTGGACATGCAGAAGCATGTCTGGTAAAACTTGGGGACTGCAGCCGCACGTTGTGTATTGGATATACACTGCGGTTGTAAGACCCATAATTACATATGGCACCACAGTAAGGTGGCCCAGAGTTAAACTCAAGACAAGCAAGGCAGAACTTAGCAAATTGCAAAGGTTGGCTTGCTTGGGTATCACAGGAGCAATTCGAACATCTCCAACAGCTGCACTGGAGATACTCCTTGGACTCCCTCCACTGCATATACAGTTGGAGGCAGAGGCCAGGGCAGGAATCTACCGTCTCCAGTGCAGTGAACAATGGAAACCTAGATTCGGTGGTTTCGAACATGCATACATAACTCAGGACATGAAAAGAGAACCCATATTACAAATGGGGTCTGACAAAATGATACTGAGGCATATATATGAAAACCCCTTCACAGTCAGATTTCCTGACAGGAGTGAATGGGAAGATGGGTTTCGGCCCGGTAGAAAAGGGGGACTGATCTGGTATACAGATGGTTCCAAGATAAATAAGGGCACTGGAGCTGGTGTGTACTGCTATGGCACGAGGCAGAAACTTAGTTTCAGCCTTGGGCGGTACATGACAGTAGTCCAGGCAGAAGTATATGCTATTAAGGCATGTATTATGGAGAATCTAGATAAAACTACAGAAATAGGAACATCTACATTCTCTCTGACAGCCAAGCTGCACTTAAAGTGCTTGACAAACACCAGATCAACTCAAAATTGGTCTGGGATTGCCACCAAACCCTCATGGAACTGGCCAAACATAACAGGGTACAACTGATATGGGTGCCGGGGCATGAGGGTATTGCTGGAAATGAAGCAGCAGACCAATTGGCCAAGACTGGAGCTGTACATCCGTTCATAGAACCTGAACCAGCCTGTGGCATTTCTATAGGAGTGGCCAGAAAGGCAATCAGGGACTGGACACATATGAAACACAAGAAATACTGGGGATCCTTGATTGGACTCAGGCAAGCAAAGGGACTCATACGAGGACCCTCTACTAAAAGAGCGAAGGAACGGTTGGAGCTAAACAGGAACCAGCTACGATGGGTTGTAGAACTACTTACAGGACACTGTCACCTCAAAGGACACCTCTTCAAACTGCGACTAAGTAATAGTCCAATTTGTGAGAGGTGTCAAAAAGAAAATGAAACAGCCACACATATCCTGTGCGAATGTGAGGCCTTAGCTTATTTAAGATTGCGTCACTTGGGTCAATATTTTATGGAACCAAGTGACTATTTCGACGTCCACACGTACAAAATCCTAACCTTCATTCGAAGCGGAGGATTATTGAGGGGATAATCAGAAGGGGCGGCACAATAGATCACTGTGGTTGCCGTACAAGGTACAAGGGCCAAAAAGGCCCACCCCTTATACATTCATTCATTCAAGTATATCATATTCTTGTTATGAGTCTTACTCACTCTGTATACAATAGAAATAAACAATTGATCTATTCCAAGGTATTACAGTATCTTTATGTAAGGAGATGCTTATTTATGTAAGAAGTTCTGTGTTTGTAAGGAACAGTAAGATTAATAATGCGTACAACAAAAGCCTGCAACTGAACCGTATTATGAGATACATTTACACTTCTTAATTCACTAACATTCATTTCAATATCCTCCGAATTCGCGTCGGTCTTTCGAGTTGTGCCATCCCATGATATCCTTAGGATGCTCATAGCTGTTATTTGAATTACATCATCATAATAGGCGAAGACGCGTCTAATTGGCATTTGGGAATTACCAGCTTCGAATCTCTACCAAGAATGGCTATCCTTCTAAGCGTTTCGTGATGTATTCGTGTGAATGCTTGTAGAGTAGACTAAAATAAAATAGGTCACCGTCACTTCAAGCTATAATATAATTATCTCAACTGACCTACACAGTCGACAACGGCCATTCCATGTTGAAAACACCGGCTCTCGTCCGACCACCGAAGTTAAGCAACGCTGGACGTGATTACTATTTGGATGGGTGACCGCTTGGGAACACCATGTGCTCTTGCCATAGCGCAGTCAACATAGCGACTAGCTACGGGCTGAACAACAGAGGGATCGGAGTTCTAGTCCCGGTTAGGTCAAGAATTTGCCGATTACAGTGGCCGCGCGATCTAAGGCATGAGCTGTCTTCGCTCGTTTGAACCCTAGGATATTGCTTTCGAATCCAACTGAAGACATGGATGTTTGTATTGTGAGCTTTTACTCTGTGTTTGTGTTGTTCTAAGTGTACAGATCTTGCGAAGGTCTGATCCCCCGTCCTACGGACTGTGTACAGGATTAGGAAATTCAAAAACGATCAAGGCACAAAGAAATGGCCGTAGATTCATAGAAATTGTAAACTACACAGTCTCGGCAAATCACACTGACTCATTCTGTTACCAAATATACACCACTATAAGGAATTCAGAGGTTATGGAGCGTTCTTTTACGAAACAGACTATATTCTGTTATTAAAAGCAGCCCCCTTTGATCACGCCGTAAATCGACAGCAGTCAGGGATATTCAGTTTTTAAAACAGAGAGGCGCCACACTGAAAACTGTAGCCATTTAAGGTTGCAGGTAGATATAGAGTGAGATTTGCTATACTAGGATCCAAACATGAAGGCTATGGGCTGTTATTTGCGCGATAGTAAAGATTACAGGATAGTTAGATTTAAATTGCTCAGTTAGTTTTCGATACTTGCCGTTTTCATAATATATTTTTAAGAAAATATAGTATTTCAGATTATTTTCTTCGTTTCACTGGCGTTTTACTTAGTTTTTATGAAAATGAGACCAAGGAATTAAACGTAATCTTCACCGCAGACCAGTTAAAGGCTTAGTATATAACATATTTCCAATTTAAATGAAAAGTTGAGAATAGCGGTACCGTGGTGTTGCCGTGTAGAAAGAAAATGCTAGTATGTGTGCAGTACGAGAGAAATGATGATTGTTTCTAGCAGTCGGCCTAGCAACGTCATGTTGTTCCCTTTCGGCCGGAAGGTATTACACATGCGCCGTCACGCTTGAATTCTAGTATAGTGAAGATGATTAACGTGACGGCTGCCAGAGCGGCAATTTGACACGATGAAGACAGAGCGGTGGAGACTGAGGAGTTCACATGCTTGCAGCAATTGGCAGTAATGTGACCAACAGACAACTCTTATTAAATACTCGTTACCTCTGCCAAGTGTGCGTCGACTAGTTTAGGACTTCAGTGGATTTTTTATAATAGAATTATGTGCCGATCCATCATACAAGCATATCTAAGACACCCAGTTCAAGCGATGCCTGTGTTCGGCGCATTTACTGGGCTGTGCCTTCTCACTTAAACTTCTAATGTTCTTTTTATAAAAAGCACAAAATTAGTGAATTCTTGGGAAAGTATCTCTGTCCATCGGCCAGCATGTTCTTCCTCCGAAACTACTTAGCTAATTTACATTAAATTTAGACTGTAGGCTATGCACTAAGAAGCTGTCTGGAAATTTTAATTTACATTCGTGTCAGTTCAGTATAGTGCCCAATTCACAGGGAGCTCAAATCGAACCTCATCAACTTTCTCAAATATCCTGTGCTTCCGTATTCACGTTCTTACCGCCTGGAGACTGTTCCGTCACTGTCGACTCTCAACTCAGCTCCACTCCATTAACTCAACTCAAAGTCAAAGTCAAATTCAAGGGGTTTTTTTTTGTTGCTAGTGGGTTGGGACTAAGCTCCTTGTACTGCGGCCACTTCTAGCCTATTGTACCAGCCCCAGATGATAGGTGAGGGTGATTGAGGAGCAATTGGTGGAATGAAGATTGGCAGGGGAAATCAAAGTACTCGGAGAAAACCTGCCCCAGCGACACTTTGTCCACCACAAATCACACTTGACCAGACCCAGGATCGAACCCGGGCCGATGCGGTGGGAAGCCAGCGACTAACCGCTTGACCTATGGCACGGCCAAAAATTCAGGGTTACTTTGCGACTGGCGGTTTACCGCCACTCAGTTCATCTTGACGCCAAGACCCTTGAGACTCACGACCAGAGATTTTTTTCCGACTGAAAGCTTGCAGTAATAGTCCTTATGTAACATCTTCTCTGACGATAAAATGGATTTGCCTCTTAACGAATATGCTTGGTCTTTTGTCTAGTGTACGTATCGAACATAATCGAACTCAAGTCAAAGTCAAAGTCACATTGCGACTGACGGTCAGTCAATCAGTCAGTCTTGGTGTCAAGCCCAATTTGGCACTTATGACCAGATATTTATTACTGTGTACAGTTTCGGTCTTGTTTTTGTGGTAACTCAACTCAGCTCGGTCGGTCGAATGATAAAGTCTTGGAACGGACCCAACAAAAACACCTCTCCCAACAGTTCTTAAATTGTTGCTTCAGGTAGCTGTCGCACTGACCACGTAGAGAACACCACTTCCCGCAACCCACTTTTTGCTGTGTGACGCCATCGTGGAATTTACGTTTTTCTCTGTTGCGTGTGCTATCATTGTTACACTGATAAGTTGTTTGTTGTGCCGTAAGCTAGTAACGGCTCTCCAAATGCTTCAATATATAAGAAATTTAACAGTCATCGCGAGAAAAGGAATGAATTTTTGTTGTTAGGTCTAATATCCTAAGTCTCCTTCTTTCCCTTATGCTTTCGACCGCCTAAACGACCGAAGTAAAGCGACAACTTGGAGACCTAAGGGATGGTGAAAGAAGTACGGTGGGAGGGTGTGGACTGTATTCTTCTAGTTTAGGATAAGAATGGCGGACTCTGAGAAACACGATAATGAACTTTTGGGTTCCAAATATTGATAGAGATTTCTTGACAAACTGAGCCAAAATTAGCTTCATAAGAATTCCTCTGGTCTGTAGAGATAATTTTTATATTATTTATATATTTAACGATTCCGTCAGGAGCTCAGACCATCTGGTGACGAATAAGAGGGTAATTAATGAAAAATGAATGGGAAGGATGTGGAAGGAAACGGTCCTGGCAGCGTGTTTCAGATGTCACTGTGCTCCTGTAAGTACGCCGTGACATGACATACTTAGAGTTACAAAGGTAGGAAGTAGTTCCGTGTGATTGAAGACAAGCATCTAACGACATTATCCTGTCGGCGAATACATCTGCCAACGAAGCATGGAGGATGTTATTAAAATTAGTAATGTCTTCCTCCAGATGAAGCAGACTATTGGAATTGTCTGTATACGCTGTAGCTTTCATTGTTCCCTGCAGATAAAAATAAGTGGGACCAAGATCGGGCTACTGTAGCGACCAAACTTTTCTTGAAATTAGTTGTTTGCCGAACACTGCAGCTCCATAATGCTGGAGGGAGACATGGGCAGTTTCATCCTCATTTAAATAAACGATGAAGGATACAGAACCAGTTAACAGTGTCCTCAAAGAATATGGGACTAATTATACGACTTCACAATATTTCCCGACATAAACTGATCCTTCACTTATGGGGTGGGGTGTTAAACGCAGACTACAAGCGGCTGTTCTTGGAGTTGACATGCCCGGAAAAATGGAGCCACACTTCAAACAAACAAAAAATAAACTCCTTGTCTTAAGTTCGCAAGCGAACTATACCGACCGAGCGACCGCCGCTTGTTGGCGAAGTTAGTGCCAAATTTGGCGGATGGAGGGGTGTCGTGTTTTCAGCACAACGGATCCCCACGGCCGTTAATTTCGGTTTCATAAACCGGAACCCCAATTTTTCCATTAAATTAGCTCCTCAATTATCCTCACGAGGTTGAGTAAAACCCGTTCCAGACGCACTAATTCTCAGAAAATCTGGTAGCGCCAGGAATCGAACCCGGACCTCTGGATCTGTAGACAGGAACTCTGATCATTAGGCCACAGATTTGGTTCAGCCACACTACATTATTAGGAAAATTTGACTCTCAGAATATCTTCCCCATTAGCTGCAAGGAAGAGTCTAAACTGCCCACAATATTGCACACACTGATGCTACATTTTGCATTCTGTGCTGATGAACATGAGACGCTTGCTGCCGTGACAATTTGCAAGTGGACTTTACCCGGCTTGCATTATGCAATTGCAGGAGTCCAGTACTTTGTTTTCTCTTAACATTCGGCGCCCTCGGGGTCTCACTTTGTCAGCAACTGATCCAATTTCCCTGAACTTGTCAATCAACAGTCGCATTGAGTTTCAATGCGGTAACTGAGGTTATGGAAACTTTTCCACAAATTCTGTTTGGCCTCTTATGTGTGTTCACATCCACAACGAAACACGTGTTCCGCCACACACGCTCAGGGCTCGAGGTGAAATATTATTTTCTTAGCACTTGCACACTTCCAAGGGGGCACAGAATAGCGATGGGCTCGACGGCCGAGGTTCGATTCCCGGCAAAAGTAAAATATTTTTTCTGTACTTCAGAGCCTTCTACACAGTAAATAGCGGGGGTTCTTCCTCCGGGGTTAAGCAGCCTGATTGTGAAGCTTAGCACCCAACACGTCTTCATGGCTTAGCGCTTAATTAATTAAACTTACAATTCCTTTTTTTTTCATCCAAAGAAGTTTATCTTTCATAGCAAAGTGGTCAAGGTCATATAGTCACGTGACACAATCATGTATGTGAGACTTTTGTATCACTTCTCATTTCCGACACTTGCTTCTTAATCACCCTGCACTATCACATCCTTTCTTATTGCACAGAGATGAAACATAAAAATTGAGTCAGATTGACCTACTTATAGGAGGAGATTTGAACCCGAGGCCTTTTATATGCAAGTGCTAGGTACATGACCGTGAAGTTTTTGTAGATCAGAAGGACATGAAGGGGAGAATTCAGAAGGAAATTGTTTTATTTTGAAACTCATCTAGGACGACTAATGAAAATGAAGAACCTGGCTCAGAATTATCGATCCCTCTGGCGAGAACTGAACCGCAGACCTGCAGAATTTATATTCGTGTTGGCGATTAGCCAAGAGCTGGTTCTTAGGTCGGAGAATCAGGTGAGGTTAAAGGAAAATTTGCAAAAAGAAAAGGAGCTGAAATGGATCTCAATTTTGGTCTGGACGTGGCGCCGAAGAAAAAACTCCACCCCTACCGAGAATTGAGACAAACTTGCCAATCCCCTAATCATTCACTTCGTTGACTGAGCTTCTGAGATATATGAAAATTATTAATTCTATGACGCAGACTGAGGGTGTTTGAGAACAGGGTGTTGAGGAGAATATTTGGACCGAAGAGGGATGAAGTGACAGGAGGTTGGAGAAAACTGCATAATGAGGAGCTTCATAACTTGTACTCTTCTCCAAGTATAATTAGAAAGATCAAGTCAAGGAGGATGAGGTGGGAAGGTCAGGTAGCACGAATGGGGGAGACGAGGAATTCGTATAGGGTATTGGTGGGAGAGCCAGAAGGAAAGAGACCACAGTGAAGACTAAGGCGTAGGTGGGTGGACAATATTAAAATTTATCTTAGAGAGATAGGATGGGATGGTATGGATTGGATAGATCTGGCTCAGGATAGGGACCAGTGGAGGGCTCTTGTGAACACGGCAATGAACCTTCGGGTTCCATAAAATGTTGGGAAGTTTTTGAGTAGCTGCAGAATTGGCGGCTCATCCAGAAGGGCTCAGCTCCATGAGACTCAACAGTCCGTAAATTTGAGGTTTGACAACCTTGACGTATGGAATAGCCTTTCTTTGTGTGACTTCTGCGAAGAAAACATGTCACAGAGTTATAACTGATATAAATGGGTTTTTGGACATTATACGAATATAATCGGACATTATAAATAACACAAAAGAACGCAAGTTTCGACAATTGGATCTGTTTCCGTCCTCAGGCGAGAGGATAGAAGACACCTACTCATGCGAGGAATGAAACAGTTCCAGTTTCCGAAACAGCTCTTTAGTTTTTTTTTAGCGAATGATGGACAAAGTCCAAAAACCCAGTAATCCCAGCTGTCAATACACCATCTTCAGAAATCTTTAGAATCTGCACAGTCTTCTAACAATATATATTTCATTTACAAACAAACAAACAAACTCCGCGATTTTAGTCCGTAAACGAACTATACCGACCGAGCGACCGCCGTTTGTTGGCGAAGTTTAGTGCCAACTTTTGCCGATAGAGGGTGTCGCGTGGTCAGCGCAACGAATCTCCACGGCCGTTAATTTCGGTTTTCTAGACCGGAGCCGCTATTTCCTTTAAATAGCTCCTCAATTATCATCAGGAGGCTGAGTGGACCCCGTTCCAGACCCACTACTTCTCCGAAAAAATTCTGGTAGCGCCGGGAATCGAACGCTGACCACTAGACCGCAGAGGCGGTCTTTCTCTTACAAAGCTTTATGAAAGTTTAAGCTCAAGTAAGTTATATGATTCCGACTGAACACGTGATTTTACTTGCACATATCCACGTTTCATTGCACATATCGCCACATATTAAAGTGCGTGGTATTGATTTCCTGACTGACACGCCGGTCCTGCCATTGCTGCGTCAAAACCTCTGACCCGCATTCAGACAGCTTCTAGCTCAGGCCTGAAATATCAGAATATCCCAGAGTTCCTCGCGGTGTTCCTCAATCGCTCCGCCCTGGATGGGCTACTGATTTCACTCGGAGACCAGATCAGGGTAGTTTAGAAGTAATATCTTAATGGAGAGTCTTAGGGAGCAAATTCTATACTTGCAGCATTGGTAAATACATATCAATCATTTTCACTGATCAAACACAATTTACATATCGAAGAAGTTGTTCTAGCGGCAACATTGAACTCGTTTCGAATCTCTATCGGGACATCGGAATTGACGGTATTCCTCAGTCCCTCAAGAAGAATGCCGGGATAATACCTCCTCTAGACCACGACGGCTTTCTACCAAATTCTATTCAAACGTAAATTCATCTCTCATCCTACTATTCTACACTATAAAAAGATAAAGGTAAAGCTATCCCTGTAACAGGCCGTGAAGGTCCATAGGGTTGTGAGATGTCGAGGCTCCCACATTATCTAGACAATCGGCTCACAGATGGCGGTAAGGTTGTCAGCCGCCCTTTAACCTCAGGAAGATTTCTGGTACTCATATCTGCTAGAGGCTGCGTCGACCCCAGGGTCATAGTGCGGCTGGAATTTTTAGGTAAATTGAAAAAATCAACCTCATCGGGACTCCAACCCGCGACCTTCCGGCTTGCAGCATAGTGCCTCAACCAACCACGCTACCGCGTACCTCAAGCTATATACTTACGACGCTAAAATAAAGTAATATGAAAATATACTTTATAGTTATATATTATAAAACAATAACAACAATGTCTTAGCATATAATTGGAACAGAATATTGCGAATTTCGGTTGGAGTTCTTAAGGTTTTAAGAAAAGCATTAAATCGGCAATGGAGCAGGTCAACGCAGCATCCTATACAATATGTACTGGGGGCTCTTTTTCCGAGGATTAAGCGGCCGGGGTTCGAAGTCGAGTGCAGAAGTTAAGAAGAGTGGGGATATTCTTCCACTCCTTATAAGTTTTTGTGGTATATTGGTTAACTGATTAGGCACAAGGACAACTTTATCTTTAGTAGATCATCTCCTGTGCCGATCACAGCGGCCGCGCTGTCTAAGGCATGAACTCTCTTCGGTCGCTCGAATACTGTGGTCCTGGGTTCGAATCCAATTCGAGGCGTGGATGACTGTGTGTATTTATTCTGTTTTTGTATGGTTCTGTGTGTAGGTAGAGGCCTTTTGATGGGCTGATCCCCCGTCCAAGTAGTCCTACCGACTGTGTATGGATTAAGGAACTTAAAACGTCCAAGGTTCAAAGGGTTGTAGAGCCATAGATAGACAGATAGATAAGCAGGTCATCTCCGTTTTCTCGTTCCAGTTACGGGACCGCTCAATAGCAGCAGAAGGACTAATTCAAAACCTGCATGTAGTATGTATCCCAAAACCTGCACTGCCACCAACATATAAGTATTTATTAATATCTTTTACGACACAGATTATTTTAGACCTCATATGTATGAAACTCAACTAAATTTCACTAAATAAAATCTATTTCATAAATGAATAATTGTTTGTAGAGGCAATTAGCATCAGTTGTATGGAAAATCTCTAAAACACTTTTCCTACTTGACAAGACGTAATAACGGCAGGCCGTGCCATAGCCCAGACGGTTGATAGCTGGCTTCCCATCCCGATGGATCGGGATCGATCCGAAGCTAAGTCGGATGGGATTTGTTATACTAGCGCTTCGGTTTCTACTGCCAATTCTCATTCCTCTGGACAGTCTCGATAATAACAGGGCCTTTAAATAGCAGACTTCAAAAAGTAATAGCTACCCGAACGGACGTTATGAAATATGCGATTTTTACCGATTCACATATTTACTTTCAAAATAAAGTCTATTTTTATGAGATCTGATTATTTCCGTGGGCCGTATGTTACGGGATGGCACGAAAAACTGATCATAAGATAGCAGAAAATGACAGATGTTACGTATTTACGTAGGCCTATACTTAATGAACAACTATGAAATTAATGCGTGATCTGTGAACCGAATCGTTATGTGAGGAAGTCACGTAGACATTTTTGGAGAGCTTATTCCGGTCTTCACAGCCTTCCGCACGCAGAAGTAACAACAATTACGTCATTTTTCGAGCATTCCCTGCTGACAGTTACGTGGCACAAATTAAACACGCAATCCGTCCTATTGTACTAAATGAGGGACTTTCTTTCTTTCCTGCAAGGATCGTTAAGTGTTATGTTTTGGAGAATGTCACTGAAGGAAACTACACAGCAGGAGAAAGTGACCTCAATGTTCAGAGAATGAGGGGCGCGTAACGGTATATGTAATGCTCAATTATAATATAGCGTCCACATATACGTACATACGTACAGGTAAGCAGGTCATGTGACACGAACCAAAACAATATATGCGCGTGTGCACTTTAAATTGGTCCTCGTTTTGATAGTCTGATTAATTCTTTTCATTGTTGTTATTTATATTGCACTGTAAAATATCTACAATAAATCTACTTTCCTATACCACGAGCGCCTAAAACATACACACAAAAAAACACAAGTATGCAACTCCGTCGATTCAATAATTCCTTCTTAGGTAAAGGTAAATTTGTTCCTGTGTTTAATTAATTAAGCACTATGTCAAGAAGACGTATGGAAGAGTGGAGGTATAACCCCACCATTTTTGACCTCTTCACTAGATAGAGGTGAACAGTCAGCTTCCCTCCCCGGCCGCTTTACCCCCAGGGAAACAACCTGGATGCTGTGTGGGTCCCAGAGCCAGTATGGACGCTTTCAGTAGCTGGTTCTTAGATTATTTAATTAAAACATTGATATAGGATGGAATTAGGTGGCGTTTATATGTTGTTCATTTAACGACGCTGCCAGTAGCTCAGACTGTACTGCGTCGAATAACTGGATGGTTTGAATGGGTTAATTAAATGGTAAGAATGTGGAAGGAAGCGGTCATGGTGAAATTTAAGGTAATATCCCGGTAATTCCCTGAAGAGACTGAGAAATATCACGAATAATCTCAGGACAACCGGCGCTCCAGCCGAAAATCGAACAGGGCATCTCCCGAATATAAGTCAGAAACATTATCGCCTGAGTGACGAATTCCTTCATTCATACGGCGAGACTATTTTTGTTATTCTTCTTATTCTTAGTGGGGTGGGCCTTAAGTCCCTTGTACTGCGGCCACTTCTGGCCTATTGTACCAGCCCCGGATGATAGGTGAGGGTGATTGTGGAGCAGTTGGTGGAATGAAGATTGGCAGGCGAAACCGAAGTACTCGGAGAAAACCTGCCCCAATTCCACCCTGTCCACCACAAATCCCACATGACCTGACCCGGCTTCAAACCCGGGCCGTCGAGATGTGAAGCCAGCGACTAACCGCCCGAACCATGGCACGACCGTAACCGTCCACTTTGTATGCCGGCCTCTAGTGAGCCTATTGTACAAATCCCGGATGATAGATAACAGATGAGTATGGAAGAGTCAGCTGAACGGGAATTGGCAGGGGAAAGAAAAGTACTAAGAGAAAGCCTACAGAATTGCCATTTGGTCCACCACAAATTTAATGTATTCCGATCTGAGATGGAATTCGAGTCCCGGGAGGGTCAAGAATTTTCTCTCTTCCATGTTGTCCAGACCAGGTCTGGGTTCCATTAAATGTCCTATCCAATGGGTAACGGGGGACCTTTTCCCTGAGGTAAAAAGACAGGAGCGTGGAGCTGACGACTCACCACAAGCTAGTGCCGAGGTCAAGAATATTTGGATTTATACGTCCACTCCACCATACGCCTTCAACAAATAATGCTTAATCAGTTAGGCCCATGGATAAATTTACCTTTATCTTTTATTCTGACATGAGTTATAACACTGGCAGCCGCTGTAGAAAGCCAGCACGTAATCGCCTGAGCTATAGTACAGTCAATGAACCCATTGCCCAGTGAATCAGATGGCAGAGATACTCATTAATCTTGAGTAAGTAAGGAAGGATACGGAAGTAGGTGGCGTGGACTATTTCAAAGTGCTGTTCCGGTTGCGGTCGGTAGAGTCGAAATCGGGAACAGTCTCATCCAATCGAGATGGTAACCCGTCTGCGATACGTCCCAAGTAACTGCCTGCCAAATACAAACCTGGGCCTTGTTCGATATGTAGTGTTATTATACGCTTCCCGATCCGGATGAGTCAAGTTACTGCAAATATTTGGCTGTTAAGTTATACGTGTGTGATTGGAGTTCGTTACGTAGCAGGATGTGGAAGTCACGGGGTAACATTTATATTAAATCTCTTTACGGTAAATTATTTTTCTCCGCACCAGAAATATATGGCAATAAAATGCGGACCAGACATGGCCGCAAGAATTTCGGGCCAGATCAAATGCCGTCGGGTAGTGAAGCATGACGCCATTGTGATGCTAACGAGCAGGGAAACTGCCGCTATTATCCTGTCTGTTTCTTTCTTTGCAAGAAGAGTCCTGACAAGAGAACGGTCATCTCTTTGTAACTGATTTTATGAAACTGACGTGCATCAGACGATATTTCATACTGATGAGATACGGATAAGATTATCTTCTATCTCAAAGTGACTGCCTTTAATTTATTTATGGTTTATTTAACGATGTTGTCAGTAGCTTGAACTATATGACGTAAAATTGTAGGGTGATCAACGAATGATTAATGGAAATAATGTGAAAGTAAATGTCGTGACTTAATTTTGGGCATTATCTGGGCGTTTTACTAGCAGGACTGAGAACTCTGCTGTAAACTTCAGTCAGGATAGTCGGTGTCCCAACCTAACCTTAATCGATTGTTCCCCGAAGAAGTTTGCAGTGTTACCGCTTGAGCCAACTCGCTCGGTTGTTGCTGTAAGATAAATTCACCAAACTGTAGCCCCGGGTTGGGGGGGGGGGACGAAGTAGTGCAGTTGGTTCAGCCATTATGCTACAATGAGGAATGTCACGGGTTCGATTCTCGATGATGCCATTGGATTTCTTTAATTGACCTGATCCTTCCAGCCTCACTATCACCCTGGATTCTACTCAGCCTCACAAATTGACTTATATAATCCACATATTAAATCATAAATCACAAATAAAACAAAGCAAAATCCTTCCAAAATTCTCTTGAAATCGAAAACGCGCCAATAGCCTATATCCTTAAAGAAGAATAAGACCATTCATTAAAATTCAAAATGCCAACCTAGGGCGAACGGGGCGTAGTTGGTTAATGCACTATGCTACAAGCAGGAAAGTCACGGGTTCCATTCCCCATGATATCATTGGATTTTTTCAATTGGCCTAATCTTTCCAACCGCACTATGGCTTTGGCGTCGACTCAGCCTCTAACAGAAGTGACTACCAGGAATCTGCCTGGGGGTAAAGGGCGGTAGGAGCGTAAGGATGACAGCCTCACCGCCAACTGAGAGCCGATTGCGTAGAAAATGTGGGAACCTTGACGTCTCACAATCCTATTGGCCGCCACGGCCTGTCACAAGGATAGTTATAAATGAGAAAAGACCTATATGCTTGGGTGAGAAGCAGCCTGGCTCTGATGAAGAAGAAAACGTACTGAAGTTGTCCCTGTGCTTAATCAATTAAGCTCTACGTCATGAAGACGTATGGGGGAGTTAATGCATAAATCCACGTTTTCTTCACCACGGCACTAACTGGAGCTATGCGGTCAACTTCATGCCACCGACCGCTTTACTTCCGGGGGGGGGGGAAATTGTCCCCTGTAACCATTTGCTGGGTGGGCCCCAGATCCAGTCTGTACGAAGTGAAGAAGACCTCTTGGCAGTCCAAGCCGTAGCAGTCACTATAGAGACTGAGCTATCCTGGCTCTCTTCCTGTCATATGTATAGCACGTGTAGGATCTGAGTTTCTCACAGTGTTGTTCTGTCTTCCGTCTTCAGGTTAGGGGAATAAGCCATACAAGAAACCAACATGAAGCAGGTAGCAAGTAGGGTTTGCATGTTGCCTCCTACCTGCTTGTTACCTCTACAAGCGGAGCCCTTCGTACTACTTGTTTCATGCTAGTTTCTTTCTTGGCTTATTCTTGGACTCTGAAGATGGAAGCGACATGATCCTCCGAAAAGTCGGTTGCCTTTCAACGGACATATGGCATTGTATCCCAGAAGACAGAACTATTTCACAAATATATACTACTCTTCATATTTTCTCGCACAACGCACTGCTTTATAGTTTGTTTGGATATTATTTGACGACGCTTTATCAACTGCACTGGTTACATAATTTACAATGAGAAATGACACGATGGGTCGTGTAAGATGTAGACGTTAACTTTGTTAGCCTGAGAGACGCCACAACCCCAGACAGGACAGCAGATAACCAGACAGATCTGTACACTGCAATGCTAAAGATCACACCAAGACAACCCGCCCATAGGCCCTTAAAACGTAAGAAAACAGACTCCTTACTTTGTATATTTATGTCCGGAAACGTTAACTTCCCTGCCCAGTATTTTGGCTCCAAGAGTGTGGGAATAGAGGAAAGGGGCTCGTGCCCCATGGGAGCTGCCTTAGCGTCACATAAATATTCCGTGCAGCAACCTCGTGTCTCGTACCCTCTGCGGCTGGAGAGAGACATAGGTCTGTTAGTGACGGCGTGTTCTGTTCGCATCTTGTAGAATGGCATACGGTACACATAGGCTGTATCACGTGCAGACTTTCAAATCGATCTACGAAGTAGGCAGGTCTGTCTTTACTTTCAGTTAGCTCCCAGAAACAGACCAAAGGGACCCCAAAAAATTGTATACACACTTTAATATAGGTTATCTAAGGACACTTCCTGTGTGTATCAAATTTGTATTGCCAATAAGCAGATATCTGGGACATTGAAATGTGTTGAACATTTTAATAGAGATTACATACGGACATTTTCAAAGTTGAACCGATATGAACCTAAAGCGTATATTTCGTATGCTGAATTGTGTACTACTTTATTGGGCCTCGCTGTATATGGTAGTGGACTCAGATTGTCAAGAAATTTTCCGACTTTCTTTTTGAATCCGAATGTTCATTGCTATGTTCAGTAAAGCCCGCCATTAAACTCAATCACGAGCGACCTAAATAGAGCCGACAGCTTAATATCCTATTTCTTCAGAACCAATTTTAATATTATCCCCTCATGTAGGTTACTGGCATTCAAAATAGAGTGCCAAGCGTATTTGTATCACTTGAACCCCGGTTTATCCTTCCGATCTTTTCACTTTAATGAAACATGATGAAAAGAATATTATATGAAGCTCCTCACAATGTAATTTTCTAATTCTCGTTTAATTTACCCTAGTTTAGACCCATATATTCTACGCAACACTATCTCCTCAAGTACCCTCAACCGGTGCTCTGCCCAGAGAGCAAAAATTAAAGTTTCACATCCATTATAAAACAGGCAAAGCTGCATTTTCGTTTATCTGAATTTTTAAATTTTTACTGTTACGAATCCAAAGTTCGTACAAGCCCCCAGTACTCGAAGAGACATCTCTAGGATAAGTGAAAAGTTGTCTCTTTGCCTAAACACCACTTCACGAAGGGGTATAGGCGACATGAAGGTAAAGCTACGGATTGTAAACTTCAGCAATGCCCGGAGGTGAACAGTCAAGTTTTACGCTACTTTCCAAAAACTGCAAACGTTTCAGTATAGCAGGCCGAAGAACAAACTCATTGTGATCACTATTTGTGCTCATCTAAGGTCTAGTTAAGTAAAAAAGTAAAGTAAAAGGCAAAGCTATCTCTGTACCAGGCCGTGAAAGCCCATAGGGTTGTGAGACGTTGAGGTTCCCACATTATCTAGACAATCGGCCCAAAGATGGCAGTAAGGTTGTCAGCCTTACGCGCCGGCTGCGCTTTACTCTCCAAGAAAATTATTTAATTAATTCCTGGTACTCATTTCTGTTATAGGCTGAGGAAACTCCAGTAATTGACGGTGAGAATATAAACTGGAGAGCTGTTCCGATCGTCTCAATGAATGTATCAGGCATCCAGACATATGAAAATAAAAACTGATAAAACTGCTTGACCCTTGTAGTCTATTAGTGTTTAAATGCTTAAAATATGCAATCCTTCATAAATGTGCTTGCAACACATGCACTGAATATTAGAAGATGCAGAAATTGAAAGACATCAAAAACAGACCAGCAAACGAATAGCTCAACGGGCACTTCAGAATTATATTGATGATGACAGCAATAATATTGTGATGCTGTTGGTGATTGTGAACACGTATCTATCTATGGCTTTGCAGCCCTTGTGGAACTTGGCTTCTTTTTCAGTTTCTTAATCTATACACAGTCGGTAGGACTCCTTGGACGGGGGACCAGCCCGTAGCAATGCCTCTACCTACACAGAGAACAACACAAACATAGAATAAACGCACAGGCATCCATGCGCCGAGTGGGATTCGAACACACGATCCCAGTGTTTCAACAGGAGAAAACGATTCATGTCTTGAACCGCGCGGTTGTTGTGATAGGCTATGATTGTGAAAATGGTAGTGGAAATTAATGTCTGTGATTGGTACATGAATTCTATACAACCAAATGTAACCATTTTGAAACACTGAGACCAGGTTCGGTCTAATGCTGGTTGGAGTCTGCTGGCAGAGATGTTCTTATTCCTGGCTTTTTCAGTACTACCAGGCAAGTCTAAAATTTTAGAAGCCGTAATATCTTTCGTAAGGAAGGAAACGAAACCTATGATAAAATTTCATACCTTATTTTATCCATATTAAGAGGATTTCCATTCCTCATACTCAGAACGCTTAGTGTTCATTAAGGAGGAGCTAGAAATAAAGCCAGATGAAGAATGAACTCTCAACTACACAGTAGGAAGTGTTCAGAGTTGTCATAATTTATGAGAGTTTTCAGGATGTCTTGTTTGAACTGTGGGTTCGGAGCAGATGTAACTTGCCGCAGAGCTCAAGATTCATTCACACAGACTCTTTTTGTTCTACATGCTGGAATGTGCTGTTTTTTAAACTGCGGAAGTGACTATTTAAGCGGGTGGGAACGACCAGTTCGGTTCTGCGGTCTGCTTAGAAGAGATAGACAGACCCGACTATTATGATAAAATGCAATCCCGAGAAATAAATAAGCTGTTTTCTCAGAAGAGAGAAGGAGCCACTCCAGACACCAGGCTGTATGCAGGCGGTTCTACAGACGTCATAAGGCTGTTCATCTTAGGGACGAAGGCCTTCCTCTCAGGCTCTTCACATATCGGCCCGTTCAACATCCCACCAACCTCGTTTAAGAATACTGAAGCTATACATCAAGTTACAAAAATATTAAAGAAGATTTTTTTGTGTGTTCTCGTAGGGCTTGGTTCGGTTCCCGACTTTCTTCACGAATTATTATTCTGATACGAAACAGTTCCCTGTTCCGTAATTTTTAACATAGCTGATTTATTTAGATAAAATGTAAGTCTTTGTAGAAATGTATAATATGTATTCAGTCAATGGCGTCGGTGTTTGTCCTTTTTCAAGGAAACAGAGGCTCCGGTCTAGAAAACCGAAATTAACGGCCGTGGGGATTCGTTGCGATGACCACGCGACACCCTCTATCCGCTAAAGTTGGCACTGACTTCAACGACAAGCGGTGGTCGCTCGCTCGGTATAGTTAGCTTGCGGATTAAAACCAAGGAGTTTGTGTTTTTCAGCTTTTTTGTCTTTTTATATTCGTTAATGTTAGAATTGGGGTCACGCAGTAACGTAGTTGGTTGAGGCATTATGCTAGAAGCAGGAAGGTGGAGTGTTAGATTCCCAATCAGGTCAGTGGATTTTTAATTGACCTAATCCCTCCAGTCGCACTATTGTCCTGGGGTCGACACAGCATCTAACAGACATGAGTGCCAGGAATGTTCCTGGGGGGTAAAGGGCGGCCGGCGCGTAAGGCTGAAAACTCACTGCCATCTGTAAGCCGATTGTCTAGACAATGTGGGAGCCTCAACATCTCACAACCCTATGGGCCTCCACGGCCTGTTACAGGAATAGCTTTACCTTTTACATTTAATGGTGCCTGACACACTCACTCCCATGTTCAGCAAATTATACAGAAGACAATAGCGGTATCATTCTGTATTACACTATCAGATATCTGCCTCTGCAGAACGTGAAGAAAGCAAAACGCAAGTACGTTGCTAGTTAAGTCTTCTACTTCTTAATACCGTATTTACGCATGTATAGGCCGCGTGCGTATATAGGCCGCAGCACAATTTTCAGACAGAAATTATAGAAAAAATAATTTTCTTGGAATATTATTTCAGGAGTAGAACATATTCCGAAATAATTATGAATATATTTTTTTTTAAATGAAGTGTGATTTCGAATATTTCGAATATAAGCCGCACCCCAGTTTTCCTCTTGAATTTTTGGCAAAAAATGTGCGGCCTATACATGCGTAAATACGGTATATAAAATCATAAAATATAAACTTTAATTTTGCTTCCTTACTAAGTATAGATATAATACTATAAACTGCTTGCGTAATGCTGACTGCCTTGTGGTTCTTGTAAGGACAGACTAAATTTGTTTAATTCGCTTAGGGGGGTGTAGAGTTCAACTGGGTCCACTCGGCACGGCGACAACTGATTGGCCTATTGTAGCCTGCCCCGCGTAATTATGATGATGGAGAATTTGGTGGAATGAAGAGTGGCAGGGGAAACCGAAGTACTAGGAGTACTAGCGCCACTTTGTCGACCACAAATCCCACTTGAGCAGACCCCGGGATCGAACCCGGGCCGCCGCGGTGGGAAGCCAGCGACTTACCGCTTGAGCTATGGTGCGGCCACCAAGAGAGACTAAGAGCCTGCAGAAGCCCGTATGGCAGACATGTAGAACAGAATTCCTATATAGTTCAGATATTAAGCGGGATGTAAAATCCCCCCCCCCACACCCACACACACAATCTTACACGTTGTGTTGATTAGGCCCACTTTCTTACGAGTATCTTGTAACTCTTTCTTTTTCAGATGTAACTGCAGGTCACTGAACAGGGCTATAGTAGTTGAAAGTGAGTTGGTAAATGGGACATTGCCAATAAAACGAGTATTAATTCGAAAATACCGATATTAAATATGAGCTAATTGGGTTCTAAATCCAGGTCCTCTTCATGAGAAATCCTAGTCAGCTGCAAAGTAAACCAAGTGGCTCACAATAAACATCTTAATACAGGTAAAGAATTTACATTTGAGGCCTTCTTTCTTCTGATATAAAACCCAGTGTAGTCCGCTGAAAGCCAACCGATTTTTCGGAGGAAAAAGTAGCCGCCTTCTTCAGGGGTTGAAGAAACAGAGCTTGGTATCTGTTTCATGCTGATTTCTTGCTGACCCTGAAGATGGTGACGATAGTTCATCCAATGCGTCTTTGAATATCAACATATTACAGGGACTTATACCCCAGAAGACAGAACTCTTTATTACTACCGCTGTGAGTAGCTAAAATCCTACAGAATTATGTTTATCATATAAATACCAAAGCATATTATGTTCTATAACGGAGCCGGGACAGCGTAGTCGGTATAGCGATTGGCTACGGGCTGGACGACAGAGGTGTCGGAGTTCGAGTCTCGGTAGAGTCAAGAGTTTTCTTTTCCTCACGTAGTCCAGACCAGCTCTGGGGACCCCCCAGCCCCATATCCAATGGGTACTGGAGGTATTATTCAGGGGGATAAACCGGCAGGAGCGTGAAGCTGACCATTCACCTCCAGTTAGTGCCGAGGTCAAGAAAATGTTGATCTATACTTCCACTCCCCCATACTCCTTCACAGTGTAGTACTTAATTAGTTAAGCATAGGGACAATTTTACCTTTATTTATTACGTTCTCGTCACCAAATTGCAGGGCAAAATCATGACATAACGATAGGAAACAGATGTTTTGAAAATGTGGCACAATTCAGATATTTAGGAACAAGGATAACAGATCGAAACCTGATTCAGGAGGAAATTAACAGGAGATTGAACTCGGGTTATGCTTGCAACCATTCAGCCCAGAACCTTTTGTCTTCTCGTCTGCTGTCCAAAATCATAAAAATTAGAATATACAAAACTATAATTCTGCCTGTGGTTCTGTATGGGCGTGAAACTTGGTCTTTGACATTAAGGGAGGAACATAGACTGAGGGTGTTTGAGAACAGGGTGTTCAGGAGAATATTTGGACCTAAGAGAGACGAAGTGGCGGGAGGTTGGAGAAAACTGCATAATGAGGGGTTTCATAACTTGTACTCTTCCCCAAGTATAATCAAAATGATCACGTCAAGGAGGATGAGGTGAACAGGTCATGTAGCACGAATGGGGGAGAAGAGGCATGCGTATAGGATTTTGGTAGGAAAGCCAGAAGGAAAGAACCACAGGGAAGACCAAGGCGTAGGTGGGTGGACAATATTAGAATAGATCTTAGAGAGATAGGATGGGATGGTATGGATTGGATAGATCTGGCTCAGGATTGGGACCAGTGGAGGGCTCTTGTGAACATGGTAATGAACCTTCGCGTTCCATAAAATGCTAGGAAATTCTTGAGTAGCTGCAGAATTGGCGGCTCCTCCAGAAGGGCTCAGCTCCACGAGTAAGTAAGTAAGTAATCCTATAGGACAAAGAAAAATGTGTCACCTGAGAAGAAAATATAAAGATAACTTTTTCTGCAAAGCTCGGTTGCGCAAAGGTCTGCCAACCATGTAACTGAAGAAGCAGAAAAAGAAGAAATTAAACATACAATGAGTTCTGAGAAGAATGCCTTGAAGGCACTCTGGTTGTGAATCACTGAACCAATGAAACAAACGTCACCGTACATCAGATGTTGTATTGGAATAGGATGAACAGGTTGTCCTGTTACCTCCTCCCCTTCTTTCCCTTCAGTAACAGGGACATTGCCCTTACTGATTCAGTCGCCCTTCACTGAGGAACTACAGAGGTCATCTGCATGCATCTCTTATACTCCCGCTCGAAATGTCGGCTTACTCCTACAGAACACGATGCATTCCATTCTTTACTTAACATTGTTTGTCTGCGTCTATCCCTATTCTGTCCATTCCCTCGTTTTCCTTTTCCACAAGACCTGTATATCTCTTCATGTACATCATCAGTCATGCCGTATTTACCTGCCTGAAACACGAAGCCTTCTCATGAAGCATCAATATTATTAATTTTCAGCTGGCCACACGACCTGTATGTCCAATTACAGTTTGAAACGAGTTTTGACAAGCAAGTCAGGGAAAGTTAAAACGTTTACTCAATAATCTCAAGTCACATACAGGTTCCTTCACAGAAAGGATTAGTGCACGTGGTATTGTGGCCGGAGTCTAGACACCGTAAGACTTCGTCTGGCATTCGGAGACCCATGTTCTCTTTATAGCAACGTCAGTTTCGCTCTTATTTCGGGAAACAGCAAAACTGAATCTTAAGATATACCACTTAAGAGCAGAGCAAGTCCTGTTACTTCCAACATTGAACTAGTCAAGAAAGATTGTACGCTTTGTATTATTATTATTATCATCCTCATCATCGGCATCGTCACTGCCATATTTTATTTAAAATCTAATTCCTCTTACCAAATCCAAAGCTTATAAATCAGCCCTATGATAGCATTTCGGCCAGTGGGAATTTTAAAAAAGTAAAGGTAAAGCTATCCCTGGAATAGTGGGTGGTGTGAGACGTCGAGGCTGCCACATTTTCTAGACGATCGGCTCACTGATGGCGCTGAGGTTGTTACTCATACTGACCGACTGCCTTTACCTCCCCACGAAGAATTCTCATACTCATTTCTGTTACAGACTTAGTCGACCCCCAGAGCCATAGTGCGGCTGGAAGGATTAGGTCGATTGAAAAAAAATCCAATGATCTCCCCGGAAATCGAACTCGCGACCTTCCTGCTTGTAGCATAGTGCCTTAACCAACTACGTTACGGCGCGCTCTACGCGGGCATTTTGAATTTCATAAATAGAATTATTCTTCTTCTTCATCTTCAATGATATAGGCTATTGGCGCTTTTCCGACTTCAGGAGAATTTGGAAAGGGATTCTGCTTTGTGGTATTGTGATTTATTGTTTAATATGTAGATTATATAGGTCGCTTTGTGAATAAATAATTGAGAACTCTGAAAAGAAGCAGCCATAAACTAGACTGAGGTACTACTATATCGGCATTTTCAGGCAGTAAATGTGAAAACAAACAATAAGGAGACCTCAGTTAGACAGCCGGACTTCAGGCTGAGATTTTATACCAAAACCTGCCGTTTACGAGGCAGAATTGGAACCCAAGAAACTGTGACGCTAGACCTGATAATACTCGCTTATTTTAAATCGAAATGAAGTATAATTGTCATGAACATTAATATCGGCCATCAAATGTCCTGGCGAGGCGAGCCTAATAGCTCCCGTACTTGCTATTAACAGCTGAACCACTGCCACATGGTTCCCGATAAGTAAAGGTATCACTGTATCAGGCTGTAGAGGCCCATGGGGTTGTGAGAAGTTGGGGTTCTCATATTTTCTAGACAATCGGTTCACAGACGGCGGTGAGGTTGTCAGCCTTACGCGCCGGCCTTTACCCCCAGGAATATTCCTGGTACTCATTTCTGCTAGAGGCTGAGTCGACCCCAGGGCCATAGTGCGGCTGGAAGGATTAGGTAAATTGAAAAAATCCAATGACCTTATCGGGATTCGATCCCGCGAATTTCCGGTTTGTATCATACTGCCTCAACCAACTACGCCACCGCGTACCCCATAGAAACAAACGTAAATTGTATCAGTGTACTCAGTTTCAGTGTGGAGGAAGAAATAGCAGGCAGTCCAGTGGTCCAGTGATTGAGACTAGCTCTTTCTAACGGGTCCAACTGAATAGGTCTATCTTGCCCCATCCACCTGAGGACGGAGACAAATCGAATCTCCGAAATGTTGTGGTTTTTCGTCTTATGACAGAAGAGGATATTCTCATTTGAAGGAGAAAGCTCTAGATGGCATTAAGTGGAGGAACTGTTTTGGAAGAGACTGTGGACCTATCGTCTTGACAGATTACTGATGAATGGATATATCAGACGATGGATAAAGTCCAAAATAAATCTTATAGTTCTATACAGCATACACCATCGTCAGAATCCTTTAAAATCTATTTGCAAAAAATATATCTATGACTTTAAAGCCCTTTTATGGATCCTGGCTGCCTTTTCAGTTTTTTGATCTATAGAGAGTCGGTAGGACTCCTTGGAAGGGGGATAAGCCCATCGCAAGGCCGCTACCTACAAAAAGAACAACACAAACACAGAATAAAAACAGACAGACAACGATGCCTCAAGAAGGATTCGAAGCCACGATCACAGTGTTCTTGCGGGCGAGGACAGTTCATGTCTTAGACCGCGCGGCGACCGTGATTTGCATGAAAATGTATACTTCATTTAATAATCTTGTTACTGACCGAACAGCTTCGTGTAAAAGGCTATTCCTTATTCCACTTTTCCGGGCAAACAATTTTTTTCATAGCAGGACGCCTCAAGTAGAGCACGAATAACATGGAGGCCAGTTACTCCATTTACAAGATAACCCGAATTATGCCCCCTCCCCCACTAACGGTCTCTAAGCATGGAAGTATATAACTGCAATTAAACATTTTCCACTGCATAGGAGGACGTATATAGAAGAGAGAAATCCCTGTTCCTGCAAGTAATCGAAACTCAGTCGTACGATCTTTGCCTATGTTCACGTCTATATATCTATCTATCTAGGACTACAGTCCTAGGACCTTTGCCGCCTTTTCAGTTTCTGTTACACAGTCGGTAGGACTCCTTGGACGCCCGTCGCAAGGCCACGCTACCTGCACACAGGACAGAGCACAATACAGAATAAACACACAGATATCCATGTTTCAAGTGGGATTCGAACCCATGATCCCAGTGTTTGAGCGAGCGAAGACAGTTCATACCTTAGACGGCGCGACCACTGTGAGCGACTATGTAATATACTACAATCAGTAATAAGACGAGGGTCATGCGAACTTATGAAGTGGGAGCTACACTAGACCTTAGTAACAGTCTGTAGGGTTCTAACGTGAAGCATAGGAGACCTAATAGATCTTGCAGAAATATGCAACTTTTGGTGAGGTAATGTTATTGTATAATGTACAATGACAAAATGGTGGCCATACATACTTTTCATTTCGCTTCCGGTTTGATGGTGACATTGACCCACTGAAGACAGGAAAAAGAAATGTCCATCCAATATACCGAATGGCCTTAAAGCCAGTTAAATGGTTAGTGTGAAATGTAAAGTAAAATACCTTGGAAAGTTCTTTATTATTTACTGAATTTGCAAAAATTGTTCGAAATGAGATCCTTCATGTTCAACGCACAAGTCACATCGCTGCGACACCGTTCTGCAAACTGACTGACACACTCAAACCTAAATATTCCCGTTAACACGACAGAATATTTTAGGTTAACTGACTTCTAGACCCGCCTGAATATGAAACATTGTTTGTAAGTTAACAACTAAGAATTTGTTGACGGTAGGAGACTTCGACGGTATATCCCACAAATTTTGACAGGATATGTGCTTAAAAAATAAGTTCTTCAAAAATACAAAATATGACACGGACCGCATATAAAACACCGCGTCCAAAAATGACTTTATTGTTGAGTATGTGTTCGTTGCTGCAGGATTCTTCGTTTTACCGAACCGCTGTCTAGCACCGAAAGAGGTATAAACATAAGGACAGATTGACGAGAGAGGTTTATGAAGTACGCCGCTGGGATGGACTCAGGTACCATGATATACATACCAACTTTCATAAAGATTGGTTCAGTCATTCAAAAGTTGATAAAGTGGATACATAGACACACAAACAGCGTGGTGGTCGCATAAGCCTACTATTATTTTTTTTCTTTCAAAATATGGAAAGTAGGCTAATAATCTAGAAGTAAGTAAAGTATAAAGTAAAGGTATCCCTGTAACAGGCCGTGGAGGCCCATAGGATTGTGAGATGTTGAGGTTCCCACATTTGATAGACAATTGGCTCATAGATGGCGGTAAGGCTGTCAGCTTTACGCGCCGGCTCCCCTTCACCCCCAAGAATATTCCTGGTACTCATTTCTGTTAGAGGCTGAGTCGACTCCAGGCCCATAGTGCGGTTGAAAGGATTAGGTCAATTGAAAAAAATCCAATGACCTCATCGGGACTTGAACACGCGACCTACCGGCTTGTAGTATAGTGCCCCAGTATTCATAATATTGTAAGAGATCTGTAGAATTAGAAATCTAAGTAACAGGAAAGTAGGTTTTCTGATTTATGCTACGGAACTCCGTGCTTATTTTATGTAATGCCATGCCGTTTCACTTCTTTCTGAAGTAATCGTGGATACGCCATGCATGTGTTACTTAGCTGACTTTAAATGAAAGTTGATGCAATCTTTCCTTCTGCACATGTTTCAGACAATAGTTACTTATTCTCGACAAGAAATATGACCACACTTACTTCCGACGCCGGGTCCTTCAGTTTCCAGGTATGCGTTTCGTCACCAACTGAAACAAAAGCCAATCAAGGCGTTTCTGATTTTTATGAGCGGAATCTTTCTCCGCTTGATTATTGTGGTCCGTTGCAATCTGAGCTAAGCACAACAGGATATTGCCCGCTGGAACTTCGTAATACCCGCCTCAAACGAATCCCCATTTATCACATTAGAGCAACTGTCCTCTTTTACTTGCCAAGGCCAATGATCTCACTTTAATCTCATTAGGGGTATTCCTAATGGCTGCTTCCCTGGTGATACAGCATTCTATTAATGTCTGTTCGCCTGTTGCGGATTTTACAGTTTCATTCAAACCATTCAATGAAACCCATGGCGAAATGGATGTTTTTATTTGTTGTATTGTGATGTTTACAGACTTTGTAAGGAATATCACGGTGTAGTGGTTAATACAATTTCTTCATATCGAGAGTTCCCGGGTCATACTCTTGGCCTGAAGGCCGGATTCATTATTCACAGAGCCAATTCATCATTCAAAATAATTTTAAAATTCGACACTACCCGAAAAGAGATTCTGAAAGCATCTCCAAAGAACAAAATTGCTACAAAAACAGTCTAAGGGCTATTCTTATATAAAAATGTTGAACTTATTATTCTCCTCGTAAACCTAATCTCAACAGCTGTCGTTTGAATTAATTGTGTTTGATATTGTACAAGCTGTGTTGCTTGATTATTTCTTGAATTTTATATTCATATAAAGTGTTAGTACTTCTTTGATTTCTATTCAGCACTCTATCTGATTTATCACTAAATTTCTGTTGCTGTAAAAGGGTTAAGGAAGTACTACTTTCCACACACACACACACACACACACACACAGAAACACACATGCGTGCGCGCATTTGTGTGTGTATACAGCGGGTGTATGTATTGTAACGGATTTGATCAACGCGTTGGCAGGTAACAACTCTGTAAACATGGTCCAACACGCAACAACAAGGGAAGTTGTGTTTTCTGTAGATCCGACAGACGCGCCAATAGACTGTCTGGGTAGCGTTCACGTGATGTGTCTACTGTAGGTCCATGTCCGTTCAGCGGCTATATAAGGCAGTTACAAGTAGTAGCGGCAGAAGCACGCAAAGAAGAGTATAGCAGTAAGCTAGGCAGAATAGGCCACTGTAGGTCGCGGTGCAAGGTTCGAGAAGGTCCACCCCTTATACATTCATAGCAGTAAGCTGAAGGAGTACAGCAAGCAAGCAGTAAGCTAGAGGAGTACAGAAGAGTAACAAAAGTCAGCCTCCTAAATTTTAACGTATGATTTGAAGACTTTATATACGCTGTAGCACAGTGATTTTGGAAGTGTGTGATTTACTGAGACTTTTATAGTTCCTGTGTTATAAATCCGTGAAGACTAGCGGAGATAGACCGAAGAGAGTAGCGTAGAGTGCTTCGTAGTGTGAAAATCAGTAACAGTGTTATATTTAATTATAGTTACGACCTCTAAGTGGTCAATAAATCTAAACATCAATTCTAACCTCGTCCTTCGTAACTGTGACATGTGACAGTATATTTACATGGTATTTGTTATAGTTGTATAACTTTCACACACATTTTACATTATTGAGCGGTGTATGAATTTAACTCATCGTAATTTTATTTGGGAAGTGGTACCAGGGGTTCTTACCCCTGGTCCTGAATCTAAACACTCACCTCCCACTAGTGTCGTGGCTAAGAAAAAGTGGATCTAGACATCCACTCCCCCGTACGTCTTCACGACGTAGTGCGTAATTAGTTAAGCACAAGGACAATTAACCTTACATCTGCATTTGTTTTCCTTGGCACTACAGCCCCAGTGGGCCTAGGCCTACCTCCATGAACTTCTCCGTTCACTTCGGGTTTTCTAGATCTTACACATTCGGTAGGACTCCTTGGGCGGGTGATCAGCTCGTCGCAAGGCCTCTACGTGTATACAAACACAGAAAAACGCACACAAACAAACTAAACATCCATGTCCTGAGTTGGATTCGAACCCACGATCCCGGTTTCCAAGCGAGCGAAGACAGTACATGCCTTAGACCGCTCGGCTGCCGTGACCGGCTTACATCTGCATTATATGGCTTAAAATTCAATCAGCTATAACACGGTGTAAAACTATTGAAAACTTTGAAGCTACTGCTCTCTGCATTCCAAGCCATTCAACTGCTCTGAAGATGGAGGCGATACGTTCCTCAGAGACGTCGGCCAAAACGAAGAATACACGGCGCCTAAACCCAGAAGACGACTTTCTTCATAGTCATCGCCGTGAAAACCTCAGAACTTATATTTTAAAAACTTTATTCATGTTCCAGTGAGGTAGATAGCAGAGATAATACCACGATTCAGTAATATCTGTAATTTTTTCCCTTGGTGGGGTGGGACTAATTCCACTTGGTACTGCGGCCACTTCTAGCCTACTCTACCCGCCCCAGATGATAGGTGAGGGTGATCGTGGAGCAACTGGTGGAATCAAATTTGGCAGGGGAAACCGAAGTACTCGCAGAAAACCTGCCCCAGCGCCACTTTGCCCACCACAAATCCCACATGATCAGACGCGGGCTCGAACTCGGGCCGCCGTGGTGGGAAGCCAGCGACTAACCGCTTGAACTATGGTGTGGATGTAACATCTGTAGTAAATATACCAGCTGATGATGATGTGACGTCAAAGGGTGTAGTGGTTTTCGATAAAAACATTAGTCATTATTGAAATTCTGTCGACGGATATTAAATTAAATCTAACATTTCGTAATTTCATAAGTACCAAAACAACATGTTGCAGAATATAATGACCGATGGGTTTCAGTATGATTTGCGTGGTACCTTACGTTATGAATATGAATGTGCTCTGTTTTCATATGCCGTGTGAATGCCGTCATTACAAATGGACCTTCAACAATGGAACAGCGTTCTATGTTCTTTTAATTACTAGAAAGATTAACAACAAAAATGTTCAGGGAAGTAAGGAAGTTCAGCGTGTGTTCGTTGTCAATTGGAATTACTTGAAAGTATTCTGCTATCCAGTGAACTCATAGCTTCATCGAAGGTTGGTTTTCAACCAGGGCCTTGTAAATCCAGGTAGTAGCTTCGTGTAGGTACAAGTATATTGGGTTTGGGAAAGAAGGAAAAGCAAGGTTGGGTTCAAACCCTCTATTTTTTTCTGCCCACACTGGAAAAAAAAAAACCCGTAACTTGGTTATTGTCAGATTAGTTGCCAGGTAAGAGACCAGTGCATGTGAGTCGGGACACCAACATGCACCACAAAGAAGATAAACAAGCCATGCAGCTTTTCAGCTAGTCTTCTACTTGTTCCTCCCTCAGGGATGTTAATCTGTCTCTTTCGCTCTCTAAAGAGCATTTTCATCTCTGTCGTTCTAGTATCGGCTGTGTCCGGTAATATTCGGGTCGGACCGACTGAAAGACAAGGTACTGCTGGTTTTGCGGTCTTGCCTTGCTTAGTGCAGTATTATTTGTGCTGCCTGCCAACCATTGCCACCAAGTGGAGGAACCCCGTTCCTCTTACCCCTCCTAGAGAAACTTCAGCTCAGTCACCGTTCTTTTCTTGTGCCGAAACTTGCGCGCGCATACAGAACTCTTCTTTGTTGTCTTGTCTGTTGGTGTGGGTGGGCTGTCGTGGCAGGACCGGAGTCGGTGTGCTGGACTGCTTCTCGCCGTATCGACAACACGTGTGGACTACACTTAGTGCTGTATGTGTTGGTGCCATTGTGATCAGGTGATGTTGCTTAGTGTCGTGCAAGGTGTTCTGTTACGTGCTAGTTACACCAAGACGCCTCTCTTTAAAGTAAAACACATCGGTGTCTGGTTTTATTGTTAGTAAACAGACACGAAGTGTTATGGTGTCACTATAAGAAGCACGGAATGTGTTACTGAAAGCAGTGCAAGAATTACCTTGCCTGAACACCTACGGAAGTCCTGACTGTCGTGCCCAGCGGCTCTCAGCATCATACTGTATGGTGAGGACCTATTGTTAATTGTCTGTTTCTTCTGTAAGCTCTTGCTCCGTAAGGCCCTGCTCTTTATTTTTTTGTATGGCTTCTTACTTATATTTCCTTTAGGAGGGGCGGTGTTGGTGTCTGTATAGTAATCCGCTTCTTAGCACTTGAGGCAACTGGAAAGTAATTTTCCTCCCTTCTGGTGAACAAAAACACTAGATGTTGGTGTCGGATGCAAGCTGGTACAAGTTTAGCACACTCGCTCGCTGGAGAACCTTAAAACAGACCGACATACTAAAAATTGTATGCATGTTTGAATAAATACTTCTAATATTCTCCTCTGTATAGCTTCCGAAAGTTTTTCCTTATACATAATGAATTTTACTGTTCTCGTCACACACTGTACACTTATTTTGACATTTAAATTCTGTATAACAATAATTAAATTCTTCACTCGTAACACTTGAAATAAATTATGCTCTGCACTATTTCCATAATTCGGAGAGAATCAGCATACAACTACTTCAAAATTATCATGGCGTAGTGGAAGAGGAGATACTGTGTAGTAATAACAGGGAAGCAGATTTTTTTGGATTGAAACTTCGATTCATTTAGTTTGTATTTAAGCAATTACATCCATTTCGCGGGCTGAATGTAATAAAGGTGGGTCTGCTATCTGTTTTATATGTGAGTGGTACCATTACATATTACGCAGTCACAATTATATGCACAATATGCAATACTTACATAATACATTATTCATCATGACAATTATATGATTTACAATATTAGATTTCATATATGGATTATTTATATATTGATTTATCGAAGATAAAAACTTGACACAGTTGCCCTTTCGGTTTACTGAAAGTAGTTTATTCTGTATGTAATCGAATTAGACTCTAACCTTCTGAGAAAATGTTTTTAGAAATTTTTGAGAAACCATATGGTAAAATTATCACCTGCTGGAATTGCGGTTAAGTGTTACCGCTTACATATCTGATTAAGAATTACTTATATTAGCTTTCTTGTTATATTTTATAAATCTTTTTCAACCTCATAGGTTATTCGAGCGTCGAGCTCAGGTCGGTAAGTGTAGATCTCTTCTAAATTTATTAACCAGATTCAGTAAAATTTATATTTTTCCTCTTTCCTGTTATCATCAAATGAAAAGAAAATCGTGATTTCCTATTTTGAAGCACTATTTCAGGATCTGTTTAGAGGTACTGAAGAAAATTATAAGCACCTCGAAATAATCATTCTTGGGGCCGATATTGGAATAAGGGGACTCAGACCAAGAAGCATGAATAAGCCTACAACAACACGGCACTCCATAATTATTTATAAACCGCCCGAAGTTATTCCAGGAATAGGGAAAAATGGGTTGTACAAATAAAGGCTTTTGAGACCTCGATACGAGTAGTATAAGTCACTGGCACCGCATAAAGCAGGAGGAAGGAGTAAAATCAAATTTACACTACGTCGCTTAACGTACTGAAACGCAAAGCTTACAGATATTTAAATTAACTTGTCTGACAGCATCAATACCTAATTAATTTAACTGGTGTAGGAGAGGCGTATTTATACATTTCTTATAGTAAACATTAATCACTCGTAATTATTCTAATATGTTCATCTTATTTAGAATTTACAGCTTATTTTGTTTCGTTTCGAGGTGGAATTTGATGGATAAGAACACTTGAAGGAAACTAGTGATCGTAATTCTATACATGTTATTTCCTTGTTCAAGAGAACTCTCAACAGCATGTCAGACTGAAATTCAAAACATTGCTTTCCGGTTGTCGTTTCGAGAATATTTACATATATGTCTAGAAATACTAATCTCTTCTAAATTCAACAACCAAATTAAAGAATGTAAGATTTGAGATTTTCACGGCGGTTACTATGAGGAATGCCGTCTTCTGGAATGTGGCGCCGCGTAGATATTGTGTTAATTGACGTTTCGGAGGAACCCATCGCGCCTCCACACAAGATCTACACGGTGCCACATCCCAGAAGACGCATTCTTCAAATTAAATTTACTTTATCGTTTTAAGACCAAATTGGTATAACAAAATATTTTATTATTCATTTCACATGTATTTGTATAGTTTGCAGAATCCCGATCATTTCAGATTCTATTTTTAAACGTCTTAGAGAGTGTGGACTCTGTAGGGCCTAAGACAAGTTCTTGGTTTGCTCAATATAAGAAGTAACCCTCCCCACCCCCCCCCCACATCCA
>NW_019739214.1:574768-666308 GCF_002891405.2 Cryptotermes secundus
GAGGACATGACGTGTGTTGGTACAACACATTACGTTTAAATGACTAATGGCCGTTCAATGTTTCCTCTCTTATGATTAAATATGATTAAAATTAATAGAAAGATACGTTGTTCTGAATTTATTTAGTTCTTATTTGCGTGAAGAAAGGAATCAACGCAAGCAAATGAAATTAGAAATGTAAAGCTTCTTGTTGCACCTTGCACAGTTCTAGTCATCATGTAGTTTATACAGAAAGCCTACGCCGAAGTTTATAAACGTTACGGTAGTTCAGTGAAGATTTCTTCACTTTCACTCTATACACATAAATTTAAAATTATATGATGTTTTGTACCATTTATATCTCAAGAAACGTATAGTGGCTACAGAGTTAGAGTTAGTGTATCTTACCCGGCACAAGACATGTCAGAAAATAAGTGCCAAACTAAGAATCTGTTTCGAGGTCCCTGTTGGAAAAATGGACATTATCGACTGCGTGACCACGAACGTATAAACGTCCGCCACACACACACACACACACACANCACACACACACACGCGCGCGCACGCACACACACGCACGCGCACGCACGCGTACACACACATATATATATACACACACACACATACTTATCACTGGACTAAGACCACAATATTTAAATCTTCTTTTCAGCATATAAAGAGGGATACGAAAGAAGACAGAATGCGGTGGTACGAATATAAACGTACGCAGCAGCTGAGAACATTTCACACTTGTCCCCACAGCAGACCCAAAGACCCCACGAATTCAAATTACATGAGCTTCTACATCAGTTTTATAATAGATGATTGCTTTAGATACTGGCAGTGAAAGTAGTTTCACAACTTGTATATGGTTTCCCCCCTTGGCACTACAGCCCCAGTGGGCCTAGGCCTACCTCCATGAACTTCTCCGTTCACTTTGGTTTTTATAGATCTTACACGTTCGGTAGGACTCCTTGGGCGGGTGATCAGCTCGTCGCAAGGCCTCTACCTGTACACAAACACAGAAAAACGCACACATACAAACTAAACATCCATGCCCTGAGTGGGATTCGAACCCACGATCCCGGTTTCCAAGCGAGCGAAGACAGTACATGCCTTAGACCGCTCGTCTACCGGGACCGGCTGTATATGGTTTAGGCCTATATATTTTTTCTGTTTGACTCGTTGAATTACGGAGCGCATTGTGAGACTGATTTCCAAAAGTAAATTCACAGACCTGGATAGCTCAATCGACATAGGAACGGGCTACGGGCTCTACAACTGCCTTCCATTTCCGGCAGGAGCATTGTTCTCCACTCCACAGCGTCCAGACAGGCTTTGGGGACAACCCAGATTCTTACCCAGCCGGTACCGGGGGCTTTTTCCCCCGAGGTAAAGCGACCGGGCCGTTAAGCTGACCACTCACATCTGTCTAGATCTGAGATCAAGAATGGAGATATACGTCCAGTCCCTTATACGTTTCCATGGCGTCCTGTTTAATTAATTGAACTTAGAAATAAATTTAGGTTACCATAACTTACCTCCCTAACAAAGCTTCCAAAAACTGGCTGATTTTCATAGAATTCCACAAGAATATAAATTCACTGAAGACCATTGTAACTTAATTTTTGTAATAATTTTCCCAAGCTGGAGGACCACCCCTTGTCGGCTGTCCGCGACTGCTTATTCAGTATATTCCCAGCTACCTTCCATATCCTCCATCCGCAACCTGAGGACGCGCCATGCCGTGGTGACAAGGGATCCACCTTAAATTTAAAAATCGAAGTGTCACGCTTGATGAGTTCAGAATAAATACTTTTAAACCGCGCAGTTTATAACGTTGCACAATACTTAGTAAATCGGTAGGTCATGATTATTGTACATACTTACAGAAAGTTCTGCTAAATTTTAAAGTTGCTGGTACATATTCCTACTTAACCTAGAGACTATGGCCGTGCCATACCTCAGGCGGTTAGTCTCCTGCTTCCCACCCTTGTGTCCCTGGTTCGATCCCAGGTCAGGTCGTGTTGGATTTGTGGTGGACAAAACACCACTGGGACAGGTTTTCTCTCAGTACTTCAGTTTCCCCTGCTAATTATCATTCCACCAAATACTCCATACTCATCTGTCAGTCGGGACCGGTACAATAGGCCAATTAGTCCCCGACGTACCAAGTGGACTCAGTCTCACCCCACCACAGGAAACTAAAAAAAGTACATAGAGACTATTTCCGAGCTCGCCTTTAACCGAACGTCGCGAACGTCGCGCTTAAGGGATTAGAACTCGTATAATCTAGGCCCAGAAAACAGCCATCTTGACTGACATATTTCGTGCTGTCCCTAGGCCGTCCAGACAAAAGCCGGGAGAGCATGGCCTACCGGAGCCATGAGTGTATCATGCACGCACCTTCCACACTCTCCAATTGATTATTCTACCATTCGACGCCTATAGACGTCGTCGCTGATAAAGTGTCGTTATATAATCCAAGATTCGCTTTTGAGCCCGCCTTTTGTGTCTCACTGACGCTCTAACTCGATCCATCCTGGCTGGTACGCGACAAGCCTTCGTTTGTGTATACTGTAACGTTTTATTAGTGTTCCGATAGGTTAAAGAACCAGAGTTGCCAACAGACAACACGTAAGGTATGTGAAGTGTTTATTTCAGTGGTACTTATGTACTGACATACTCTCCTTAGCCACCTGCCTATATCTGGCAGCCTGCCATTTGGAGCGCTTAATAAAGTATCTCTTTTTCTTGTGACAAATTCGTGACAAGACACGCATTATGCTTCTGCTGATATGATAGCACTCTGTATCGTCCTTTCTTAAATAAATACGCAAAGCAACAGCCGTGATTGTGTTTCTTGCTGTCTCATTACGTCCCGTCCAATTCTCATATACAATATTTCTCCGTTAATTGCATACTTTCATTTTCACTGCAACGTAGACTTGCGCGTTCTACGAAGAAATTTTATTCCATTTAATATCTAATTTTTACTCTTTACATATAAAAGTAAAGCTATCTCTGTACCAGGCCGTGAAGGCCCATAGGGTTGTGAGACGTTGAGGGTCCCACATTATCTAGACAATCGGCTCAAAGATGGCGGTAAGGTTGTCAGCCTTACGCGTCGGCCGCGCTTTACTCCCCAGGAAAATTATTTAATTAATTCCTGGTACTCATTTCTGTTAGAGGCTGAGTAAACCCCAGGGCCTAGTGCGGCTGGAAGGATTAGGTCAACTGAAAAAAATCCAATGACCTCATCAGGAATTGAACCCGCGACCTTCCATATATGTATATATGATTTAGTTTCAGGAATGAGAAAAATATAAACGTTGTTTTCATTGAAATTAACCAGACTTTTAATATGAATTCACGTACACTAATACAAATTTGCCCCTCTCAACATAATGTCTTACCCTTTTTATTACGTCTGAATTTATTTCATACACTTCTCATATGTGGCTTGAACTCCTAACCTTTCGCGCTCTTAACTGTCAACTTTTGAAATTTGTCGTGTTATTGTACTGGTCGGTTCTTTCTTGAATAACGGTATATTCATGCAGCTGCAGACGCACAGGATGCCAACATCTAGCAGTTAACAAAGATAGAAGGTACGACCTTGAAATCATCATGAACCCTCGAAACCCACATATACGAGTATGCCTCTTGTCATTACAGAACCAAGTATAATGTGCGCTGCGCTATAATATTTAATATGGCCCATGTTTTTCATATAAATAGGATTTGCTTCATAAATTGAATTTTTTAAAACGTACCATGAATTCCATCAAATTTTGGGCCCTTAATTGTCACGCTTAACTTGGAAACGCCAGTTCTTATTGTCTAGATTAGTTTGATTTCTGAGCTAACAAGATATTAAAACCTTTTACTTGTTCAGCTGTCAACGCAACATTTTTTTATTGATTGATTTAATATTAAAACTACATGCTTCGACCCTTAAAGGGTCATCTTCAGGTGTTATTCGGATACATAATCACTGTAAAAGATTTTACTATCTTGTTAGTTGTAATTTACGATACACGATGCACATAATAGACATTGATTTGTGAGATTCATTTTTGTTTTGAGAATTGAGAGAAACATAACTCTCACCCATCACTTAAAGAATTTATATATATAGAAATATATATTTATATATAAATTAACTGGAACTCTTTCATTAAATAAGGACCCCCAGAAGTTACTATCGTTTAGTATGTGCCGACGTGTAGCCTGGTAGATGTAAACCGACGTTTCTGAAGAACGCGTTGCTTAGACTTTATGGCAAAAGATTGTATAAGGAATTAAGTAACTTAGCTTTATTGATTAAAATATTTCAAACTAGCGGACATTGACGAATGCCGTCTTCTGGGATGTGGCGCCGTGTAGTTATTGTGTCAACCGACGTTTCGGAGGAACGTATCTACTCCATCTTCAGGGTATAAGAAATCCGCGAGCGAGGAACCAGCGTGAGCAGGTGGCGGATTTTTTATACTCTGAAGATGGAGGCGAGACCTTCCTCTGAAATGTCGGTTAACACAGTAACTACACGGCACCACATCCCAGAATACGGCATTCTTCATAGTCACCGCATGCGGACATTGAATTAAGTACCCTGCTCATGTAGCACGACTGTGATACTTCAAAATTCTCTCAGCAGTCACTGTGAACACTGTCTTCTGGGATATTACGCCGTTCAGTGTGGTAGATGAACGTCTGTAAACATGTACTACTCGTATATTACCCAACCTGAAGACCGAGGCAGCACGTTTCTCAGCGATACCAATCTATACAGCCTCATTTTCCCGAGGATATTCATCTGCTCATTCGCCACAGTGAGAGCCCAAAGTGTTAAAAATAAAAACTTTCAAGGAAAAGGTTAATAATACTGAAAGCCTCCTAGGTCAGTGTTTCTCAAACTTTGTCACCTCGCGGCCCGGTAAACTCTTTCTTTTATATATATAAGACGAGGGCCCGGTACCGGGTAGCGGCCCGGCGGTTGAGGAACGCTGTCCTAAGCTATTACAGAAGATTCCTTTTTCGTGGTAAAAGAGGCCGGAACGTGAAGTTGACCTCTGGCCTCTCATGTAATGCTTAGATTGAAATAGCTGCAGCTTTACCCCATTCCCATTATAACCCGAAGAACATATCCAGTAATTCATTATAGAGTAATATTGCTTATGCCGATCACATTGGCCGAGCGGTCTAAGGTATGAAATGTCCTCGCCTCTCGAACACTGGGATAGTGAGTTCGAATCCCACTCAAGGCATGGATGTCTGTGTTTATTCTGTTTGTGTTAGGTTGCGGCCTTGTGACGGGCTGATCTCCCATCCAAGGAGTCCTACCAAATGTCTTAGATTAAGAAACTGGAGTGAAACGAAGCGTTTCACGGATGCCGTCTGCTCCAAAATGGGAGCAACAGGAATAGAAGAAGATGAAAAATACTGCTCATTGGCTTGCACCTTAAAATGAATGACAGTGATCAGTGGATCCCGAGGCCTATACCGTGACGTGTTGTTGTCACAAACTTGCCCGCAAGCTGTATCCAGTTCGATATGTGACTAATCCCTTTTGGATCCGTCAAAGTGTTTCTTAGTTACTTCAGTCATCAGTTGGCAACTCTTCCACTTTGACGGATTAGGCTCCCTGGTTTGTTTCCACTCAGAATCAATTACGAAATTATGAATATATATATATAGAGTCGGTAGGACTCTTTGGATAGGGGATCAGCCCGAAGCAAGGCCGCTATCTACACAGGAGAACACAAACAGAGAACAAACGCAGATATCAATGCCTTGAGTTGGATTCGAACCAACGATCCCAGTATTTGAGCGGTCGAAGACATGTCATGTCTCAGTCCGGACGGCCACTGTGACAATAATTTCTTACGAGTGAAAGCTTCTTGAATTCTGGACGATTCACAAATTTTAGTCTTATCTGAAGGAAAAACTTGTAAGATATAGTGACAGTGCATGTCTGTTGAACACTTTACGAATCAAAATTTCCTAAAATACCAATGTGGGAAAAATAAATACAAGGGAGGAAGCATAAGAAAAATATTGAAAAAAGAAGCATGCTCTGTAAGAGCTAATGGTAGTTAATGTGTTGAAGGCTCTCTTGGTGGCTTTGGGCTGAAGCCAGCTCAAGAATGAAACCGGATTAGACATTCACGTCATGTCACAGTATCTTACTAAGACACTGTATTCATAATTAGTGCGCTAGAGCTGACTCGTTAACACTAATGGGAAGAAACGTTTCTATTTTAATTAGGGCACTATTAGCAGATGCTACATGCGATTTTATTCCTTCTTGACGGATATAATAAAAAAAAAAGAATCAGAACCTATTTTGTGTAACGTAAAATTCGCAGCACCCAGATGTCAATAACAATATTCGGATAGGCAATTAAATTTGTTTATATGTTTCTAGTTTCTGTAGGCTTCGAATTACGTACTGGTACATTGAACTTTGTAGAGCTTTGCGGAGATGGAAGTTACTATTGTAATCTTCGAAATACGTCTTGCCATTAGAAATTGAAATGGCTAATGCATTCTATGGTGGGGCACCTTTAACGTTCGGCCACACAGAGCGCTACGCTATGTTCGCTACATACGCTGTGTACACTCTGCGACGCAGCTAACATAGGGAACATAGCGTACGTAGCGTACGGAAGTCTGTGTGGCCAGTCACATTGGCAATAAAGGGAGATATTTTTCTGTTCGTATAGTGAACATAGCGTACGTAGCGCTCTGTGTGGCCGAACCTTTACTGGCAGAGTGATCAAAACGGACTGAAGTGTAGAGCTTCAACTATAGATATTTTCAAACAGCTACGAGCTGTTTCAAAGCGATATTGGAACAGAGGGCCCAGCGATAAATTTCACTACTTCGAAAACTGAAACACATCAGCTGTTCGCGATGATTAGACGCAATGTATATACATACCTACAACTAACTGAATTAACATACTCCATGATGATAAGGCCTTCTAGAGAAGCCGCCAGTCGCTCAGTCACTCAAGGTACATTTGTCCCTGTCCTTAAATAATTAGGCACTACGCGAATGGTGTAGTGGATGTACAGATCAAGATTTTCTTCACCTCGACAGTAGTTGCAGTTGAGTGGTCAGTTCCACGGCCCGGCCGCTATACCCCCGGAGATAGAGCCCCCGGTATCCATTGGATAGGAGGCTGACTGGGCCTTAGAGCCGGTCTGGACGACGTGGAGAAGAGAAAATTCTTGATCCTACCGGTACTCGAACTCCAACCCCTTGGTCGTCCAGCCCGTAGCCAGTCGCTATACCGACTGCGATATGTCAGTCACTCAAGAATTTCCCCAAATGTTATGGAACCCGAAAGTTCATTATCGCATTCACAAGAGCCTTCTACTGATGCCTATTATGAGCCAGATAAATTCAGTCTACACCACCCCATCCTGTCTCCATAAGATGAATTTTAATGTTATATTTTCACTTATATCTAGCTCATCCTGGTGTTCTTTTAATAGACAGACCTATATCAAACAAAACAAAAAATTCAGTAATTAATTTAGTCACTATGTCATGGGCTCAGATTTGTACTCTCTCTAGTTAAACATAATGCGGACTAAACTCCAGCTGACTTTCTCGTATCTCGTTATACACAGAAAATCCTGTACGTGCACTAGGAACCAAAAATTCATTTTCATAAGCATTTGGATTATCTCGTGAATATATTGCATTTTCCATACTACTGTACTCGTATGTGTGAAATAAGAAAAATTAACAAATGGTCATATTACAGCTAATAAAGCCCAAACAACCTCGCGGGTTGGATTGAATTTTTATATGGCCCGCGGATCGTTGTTAGCCCACACCTCGTGTTTGAGCTCTCGAAGATGGCGACTACATGTTATAATTCCTCTCGACACATGGTTCTATGGACCGCCTCTGTGGTCTAGTGGTCAGAGTTCCTAGCTACAAATCCAGAGACTCCGGGTTCGATTCCCCACGCTAACAGAATTTCTGAGAAGTAGTGGGCCTGGAACGGGGTTCATTCAGCCTCGCGAGTATAATTGAGGAGCTGTTTCAAGAAAATAGCGGCTCCGGTCTAGAAAACAGAAATTAACGGCCGTGGGAATTCGTTGCGCTAACCACTCGACACCCCTCTGTCCTCTAAAGTTGGCACTAACTTCGCCGACAAACGGCGGTCGCTCGGTCGGTATAGTTTGCTTGCGGACTAAAGCCACGGAGTTTGTTTAAATGGTTGTATGTCCACTTTTCTCTGTATTGTGTAGCTGTGTATATGACAGTGCAACGCGCCACTTCCGCCCAAGGCATCCTACTTAACGTCTATGAATATTCATGGTAAGGTAAAGGTAAAGCTACCCCTGTAATAGTCCTTGGAGGCCCATAGGGTTGTGAGACGTCGAGGCTCATATATTTTCTAGACAATCGGCTCACAGATGGCGGTAAGGTTGTCAGCCTTAGGCATCGTCTGCCCTTTACCCCTAGAAAGATTCCTGATACTCCTTACTACTAGAGGTTGAGTCGACTCCAGGACCATAGTGCGGCTGGAAGGATTAGGTCAATTGAAAAAAGTCCACCTCATCGAGACTCGAACCCGCGACTTTCCGGCTTGTAGCATAGCGCCTCAACCAACTACGCTACCGCCAACTCGCTTAGTCCATGTCAGCTGAAGAAGAAATAAAGACAAGCTATATGCCACTGTAACCATTTAAACTAGATTCACTTTAAAGTCGGGAACAGCAAAATAAACATTATTTTAATGATGCGGCATATCTGATAGTATAGAATTTGACTGATTCTGTTTGCGCCCATCTTTGTTTTTCCTCCGCGTAGGAACGTTCACTTTACGCTTGTCATTCCCACATTGAATTCCAAGCCATCAGTGATCTGGTAATACCTACACGTCATTCATTTCTCGTCTACATGCTTTAGTATCTAAAACAAGAGCAATCAAAAGGATCAACAGTTTATATAATGCAGATGGTCAATAACTTGTTCCGCAGTGAGACGATCAGCCGTGTAGGAAAATGTACCGTCATTGTAGGTAATTTGTGAATACAACTTTCTCTAAGCAAGGAACGTGTCTGGCTAGAATTCGGGAGGTACCGGCTCCGAGTCATGGCCAGCGACCGGCAATCCTGAGGAGTGTGGTTTTCCTAAGACCCATCAGGCGAATACAGCGAAATTTTTGTCACGTGTTTAGTGATTATAGAGGGGAAATGGATTGATAACTGGCTTTATTGTACTCTTGAAATTCGTAACTACAATTAATTATAACCATTTCATTAATTCACACATTTTACATTCGCGTTAATCCTTCTACGCCTTCACTAGACGTTTCTACGCAAAGGCTTTCGACAACTAGGAGTCTTTCGCCTCGGCGCCCATGCCTTCACCAGAGGTCGACTGTCTCACAACAAACTCAGGCTCGGATTCCCTTGGACTGCGGCGGACCCAACAGAAAACACCGCTTTCAAAAACTCTCTTCTATTGTTGCGTGCGTAATCTTTACCGCCGTCACGTGAGTTGGTTGTCGTGAAAACATGTTTACAGAGCCACTGCCTAGCAACGGCTGTCTCTTATTGTTCTGCCATCATGGCTTCAAGCAGACATGTAACAGTACCTCAAAACAGGCCATCCACCTCTCTCCTACACTTCTCCCTGCTCACGATTCAAAATCTGAGATATAACGCCGTAGAGTCGCTGAAAGTAAACTGACGTTTCACATGAACATGTCGCCTCCATCTATAGGGGTAAAGAAGCTTAGCAGGAAACTAGCATGAAGCAGGCAGAAAGCGAAGAATGTGACTTGCGAATCCTCGGGATTGTAAAGTAGCAGATGCCATCCCGTAATGATTATTTGGTCCATACATCTCAGAAGACAGGGCAAGACACAAAGGAGCTTGGCCTTTTTAATGCGTGACTTCTCGAATCATTGAACGTAGCGATGAGTAGCCTTCTCACAGGGGAACGAACGCTGTATACGATTTGAGCTTCCCACAGCGGTAGTTATGAAGAGATCTATCTTCTGGGATTAAACGCCGGTTCGCTTTAAACAGACTACACAGCATTGTATCGTATAGCATAGAACTCTTCATCCAGTCTTTTTCATGCACCTACGTGCTCAGACAGATCTCTTACATAAAACTAGTCCTTATCACTAGGCAATGAAGCAGATCAAAATCGGGTTTGTTGCTTCAAATTAGGATATTCTGACAAAGCGAATTTGTAGTTAAGCTGCTGTTAACTCGTTCGTCCATGCGATTCGCATTTGGTTTTCTTAGACCTATTATGTCGTTACCATGGGCAACAAGGAATGCTTCAATTGACTGAAACTGAACACATAAAAGCTTCACGAATTGCCGTCATAAAGTTTATTTTCCACAGGGCTTTACTCTTTTCTTGCTTCATTGGAATTTCTCTTGCGAAATACAGAATTATACATTTATTCTAATGTTAATGATAAGTATCTTTTACGGAGAACCCTCGACATTTATCATGATTAGTTGTGTCGACTCATCGGCAATTGAACTTGGGATGCTGCCAGAGAAACAAACGAGTACTGTGTAAGATTTGAGGCTTTCACGGCGGTGACTATGAAGAAAGCAGTCTTCTGGGATTTGGCGCCGTGTATATGTGGTGTTAACCGACGTTTCGGAGGAACGTATCGCCCCCATCTTCAGGGTTGAAGAAAAAGTATAGGTAAATCTGCAAGCGACAACACCGTGAGACACGGTAAAGCAGACTGCTTTCAGTCTGCTTTACCGTGTCTCACGGTGTTGTCGCTTGCAGATTTACCTATACTTTTTCTTCAACCCTGAAGATGGGGGCGATACGTTCCTCCGAAACGTCGGTTAACACCACATATACACGGCGCCAAATCCCAGAAGACTGCTTTCTTCAAACGAGTACTGGCATATATGACTGAAACAGAACATTTTGTATCTTCATCATTAATGTTTATTTACTGGGAATCTGTACAATCCTCGATCCTATTCCCATAAGCTGCTTCAATAATGTTTGCTCATTTCTACAGCATAAGAATATTCAGTCTGCACTAACTGAATACATCGCTTCATAGCATATCTTCTGAAATAACTAGAAGTAAATTTATTGCCAGTGCCTTCTCCTGTTCTAACACTGGGGTTGTTGGTTCGAACCTCTCTCGAAATATGTTGAATGTCGGCGTCTTTACTGTGTCCGTGTAGGTAGCGGCCGTGGCTGATCCCCGTCCAAGGAACTCTTAACAGCTATCTCTAAGAGTCAGATCAATTATGAAATATAAAGAGGCCTGGGGTCTAATCCTTCAAAGAAAGAAGAAATTATTACCTAAATATTAATTACGAAAACTGGCGTGGTATTTACCATTTTCATTCTTCCGGATAGATCTCTTATTCATTGACGGTGTATTTGACGACCCTGTCAGTGTGTTAGGCTACAAAGAGCCTAATTATAGGATCATTAATACAATTAAGTTAGAAAGGACGGGTAAGGAAGCGTTCGTGGCCTAAGTAGCGGTACTGACCAGAAATTTGCTGCAGAGACTGAAGGAAACCAAAACAATCCTCAGGATGGACGGGTCCTGCACAAAGATTCATTCACATCGGGCACTCTCGAACACGTGTCAGAAGCAGTACTTCTTGAGCCACCTTGTTCCATCGAGTACTTACCACTTACATTCATACGAATAACAGAATAAGTTGTGAAAACTAACATGTCTTCCCGAGCCCACGACAAATAGCTACTAGTTTAATATTTTTTTTAATTTGCTTAGTGGGGGGTGGAGCCGACTGGGTCCACTCGGCACGGCGGCCATTGATTGGCCTATTGTACCTGCCCCGAGTGATTATGATGGAGAATTTGGTGGAATGAAGATTGACAGGGGAAACCGAAGTACTCGGAGAAACCCCACCCCAGCGCCATTTTGTCCACCACAAATCCCACTTGACCAAACCCGGGATTGAACCCGGGCCCTCGCGGTGGGAAGCCAGCGACCAACCGCTTGAGCTATGGCGCGGCCTCCAATAGCTACTAGTTGGTAAGTAAAGTAAAGGGATCCCTCTAATAGACCGTGGAGGCCCATACGGTTGTGAGATGTTGAGGTTCTCACATTTTCTAGACACCTGGCTCATAGATGGCGGTAAGGTTGTCAGCCTTACGCGTTGGCCGCCCTTTACCCGCAAGAGCATTCCAAGAATATTCCTGGCACTCATTTCTGAGTACCAGACCCCAGGTCCATAATGCAGTTGGAAGTATTAGGTAAATTAAAAAAAAATCCAGTGACCTCATCGGGATTCGATCCCGCGACCTACCGGCTTGTAGCATAGTGCCTCAACCAACTAAGCTACCGACATTCATACAGATAACACTATAAATTGTGAAAACGATCATGTCTTTCCGTGGCCATGACGTATTCCCGAGCCCACGACTAATAGCTACTAGTTGGTGCTGAACCTTATTTACCATTATCCCTTGCCAGCTATTAAACCAATAAATAGTGAAAAATACTGTCCTCTGGACGTGATTCAGTTGATGTCTATCTATGTATGTATCCATCTAGAGCCCTTTGTTGGACTTTGGCCACCATTTCAGTTTCTTGATTTTCTACACAGTCGGTAGGACTCCTTGTGACGGGTGATCTTCCCGTCGCAAGGCCGCTACCTGCACACAGGACAGAACAAACACAGAATTAACGCACACAGACATTGATACCTCAAGTGAGATTCGAACCCATGGTCCCAGTGTTTGAGCGGGTGAAGACAGTTCATGCCTTAGACCGCGCGGCCAGTGTGATCGGCAGATGTTTACCTACATTTCGGAGAAAGCCGTTGAGCATCTATCAGAATACAGGAAGTCGCATCCAAAGGACAATATTCTCCATAGTCATCACCCTGAGAACCTCAACAGCCACAGTCCGGCGTGTGAGTTCACCTGAAAACACTTTACAGTGCTGATGCAAGTCTGCAGTATCTTGTACATCGGCAAATCTAAAGTAAAATTATCCCTGGGCTTTGATTAATTACTCACCACGCCATGAGGACGTTTGAGGGAGTGAAAGTATATCCGTAACTCGTAAGCTTGGCACTAAATGGAGGTGAGTGGTCAGCTTCAAGTTCCTGTTACTTTATCCCCAGGGAACAGTGCATTTTATTGGAGGTTGTGTGGAGGGCCCAGATTTGGCCTGGACGTTATGAAGGAAAGAAAGATCTCTTCACTGCTGTTACTCGAACCCCGAATTCTCTGCCTTCCAGCCTGTAGTCTAGTCGCTATATCGACTGAGCTATCCCGATTCTAGTAAAGTACATTTACTCTGAAACTATGATCATGCTTTTAGTTATTGTGACCAATTTACCGAACTGAATTTCAGTAGCTAATACAGAAGCAGATGAAACAAAGTAAAGAAGCTGGCGATGTTTTCGGCTACGGGTACGATTAACAAAACGATACGTTTTACTTCCTAACATTTATCTTGCCATGTTAGAAATATATCCCTACTGGTAAACCAATACTCCCACCCTGAGGGTCGGTCACTTTCTCCCCTGCCGCTGTTACCTTACCTAATGGGCTGTAACAAGTGTGAGGCAAGCAGAAACGGGCTCCGATGGTCTGCCTTTCTTTTGTTGCTGTCATTATTATGGAACTTAAACCGCTAGTCTAGGAAGGAAGAGAGAGAGAGTGCAGCGTTTATTTCTACATTGGGTAGCGTAACCGTGTGGGAGTGACTAAGTGCAATGGAAAATTATAGTTGACTCACAGTTTACTTGCCTGGGATAGGGCAGTGGGCATAGCCAATGGCTACGGGGTGGACGACCAAGAGGTAAGACTTCGAGTCCCGGTAGGGACAAGAATTTTCTCTTCTCCACGTCGTCCAGACTGGTTATGGGGTCAACCCAACCTCTTATCCAATGGACATCAGGGGCTTTTCTCCGGAGGTAAAGCTGACCACTCGCCTCCAGCTAGTGCCGAGGTCAAGAAAATGTGGATCTATACATCCATTCCCCCGTACGCCTTCATGATGCAGTGCATACTTAGTTAAGTATAGGCACAACTTTAACTTTTTTTTTGTACTTTTTCACAGTTTACTTAAGGCAAACACCTATTTCAAGGGCACTACAGTAGTGACTTCATTGTTGGGATAGCCAGTGTCCCATCCGAGATTCAAACGGAGTACTTCCCAAGTAGAAGAAAAGTCAAAGCACAGATTTATACACTTTTTAAAGATCTTACAAACAATCGTAATTTGTAGTCCTCTAAGGACTGAGAATGACGGGTGCGATATGTTTGCAGCTATCATCCTGGTGTCTGCTGCAAGCATGATGTACTCAGAGAGATGGTTATGAAGAGTTCTAGCTTCTGGAATATAAAACTGTGTAGTCGGGTCAAAACGAAGCGACCCTTCGAGGAATATATCACCTTCATTTTCATGGTCGAGGAATAAACCAAGCAAGAAACCAGTGCGAAGCAGGTAGCAAGAATATTCCTCTGAAACGTCGGTCGACTTAAAACGGACTACATGGTATTAGAGCTCACAAGGTAGAACTTTTCATAAAGGAAAGTCACGGAAAAAAAAAAAGATGTCACAATGCCTCCAGTCTCACACAGTTACCTCTTTCCCTGAAGGACCACGAAGCTTATTACTGAACACCTTATTGGGGTCCTTTTCAAACCATTTTTAAACTTTTGATACTGTTTTAAACCTGCGTCGAAGGCCAACACAATAATCTGTTTTGTTTTTATTGAAACGTTTATAAATGTGGTACATCGTTTAGGACATCTGTAATTTGAGTAAGATAAGGTAAATTTATCCATGTAACAGGCCATGGAGGCACATAGGCTTGTGAGACGTCGAGGCTTCCATATTTGTAGACAGTCTGCTCACAGATGGCGGTGATGTTTTCAGTCTTACGCGCCGGCCGCCCTTTACCCTCAGGAAGATCTCTGGTACTCATTTCTATTAAAGGCTGAGTCTACCCCAGGACCATAGTGCATCTGGAAGGATTAGGTAAATTTAAATATCGAATGACCACATCGGAAATCGAACCCATGATCTTCCGGCTTTCACCATAGTACTTCAACCAACTACGTTACCGCGTGCCCTTTTATTTTTTGTGTAGTTTATATAACTGTTTGCAGAGGTTTACCTCCTTCTAGAGGGTATAAAATAATTCGGCGAAACATTAAGGTGTGTGTATGTGCGCATGCGTCCGTGCCCTGCTATTGTCTTGGCGTGTTAATATGTGAAGTTCTCTACTTCTTGGTTAAGCAACGTATTCAATGAACTAAAGCTATTCAGCTCCTTTCGAAGTTACGTATGACACAAAAAGGCAGCAACTGGACAAAAGAAACACGTAAAGCTGTGGTGTGTTTAGCGTCTGTGTATTCAGCACGACTTTGCTTCGAAAGGAACGGAATTAAACAGAACCTCAATTGTCTGCACCCTGCATGCTTCTTATGACGGAAGTGGCGACAGTGACGGATATAAGGAAAATTGTGAATAGGTAATGGAATTGAAGTAAACGCTGTCATGGTCAGTGATAAAGTTCACAACATACAATTGTAATAACTACAACTTCAATGTTGTTTTTTCATCATCATCAGCCTTTCCAGTACTGAGTCTGCTAGGACCTGGTACGAACTTTACAAAACAATTGTTTCAGAGGTCTTCCTGACTTCTTTCCCACCCCTCCTTTTTGGCTGATGTCTTTCTTCGAATCCTGTCACAGCACAACTGTCAATACTTTCTTTCCATGTTTTTCTGGGTTGTTTTACAAATTATACTATTTGTGCAATTTTAGCTCTTTCATAGTTTTTTTTGTCTTATGACCCCAAAGTGTGTATCTCACAGCCCTCACGAAACCGTTTCTGTTTATACCCCCTGTCATCTGTTCATTTTATTGGATGTGAATCACTACCATAATAATAGTAATGGGGCACGCGGTAGCGCAGTTGGTTGAGACCTATGCTAGAAGCCGGAAGGTCGCGGGTTCGGTTCCCAATGAGGTAATTAGATTTTTCAATTTACCTAATCTTTCCAGCCGCACTATGACCTTGGAGTCGGCTCAGCCTCTAACAGAAATGAGTACCAGGAATCTTCCTATGGGTGTAGAAGGTGGCCGGCGTATAAAGCTGACAACCTCACCCCCATCTGTGAGCCGATTGTCTAGAAAATGTGGGAACCTCGACGTCTCACAAATGTATGGGCCTCCACAGACTCTTACAGGGACAGTTTTATCTTACCATATAAGTAATAGATGGGTCTGGTGTGTTATGAATTCATATTTTTCGATAAGTGAAATCTAGTGAATATTTGAATACTCGATTTAAAATTAGAAGCATACTCGTACTAACAACATTTTTTACATTAAAACGGCTACTTTTATCCTTTATAAGGTAGTGCTTAATATCTCAGGTAACCGAAAGTATTAATTTTTGCAATACCTTATAATTCATACCTCGCTTCTAATTGGTCCCATCCCTCTAAAAGCCTTAATTTTATTTTTCTTCAGTATTTATATTGTAACATGGATGGCCAAAACGTCTCTAGGCAACGACCTTTAAACAACCTTCAGTCGCATAAGCGCACTCAACAATAGGATGAATGTTTATATTCCGTTGCTAGGCAACAGCGCGCCAATAGGTTGGCGAGATGGCCATCACGTGACTGGTTTTCTATGCGGTCGGCGCCGCAACAGCTGTTACTTGTATACAAAGTCGCGGTAAACACTCCCTACAACAATGGAGAATGTTTCCTATGTGGTCGTTGCGGAGGTTATATAACGACAATTAGAAACAGAACAGATATCAAACCCGTGTGGAGGAGGGATCGAATACTTCCACCGTGACCTTGCGAGTCGTAGGAGGCGACGAAACGGGAAGTTTCAAATCTGAGAGAGTAAAATATGGTCGCGAGTCCATAGGGACTCGGACCCGAGAAAGACTGCGCTGGCAAGGGCCAGCAGCATATACAAAAGACAGACCCATCCTCTTGTCAGAGAAGGCGCCCCACAAAAAACAAGACCGGAACTGTCAAACAGTAATAAATATCTGGTTATGAGCCCCAGACTGGGCTCGACACCAAGACTTACTGACTGACCGTCAGTCGCAATGTGACTTTACTTTGACTTTGATTGGTTGATTGTTTAAGTGACAGTGAGAGAGTTCTCGGTGGTAGATAGCCACGGATAGTTCGCCGTGTAATACTTCATGTGTGATTAGAAGGCTTCTATCATGTGTAATATTTGGAGTGATTTGAAGCGCTTGTTCCTGTGTTTTAATTGCATTTCCGGGGCAGGACTAGTGTGTGCGTGCGTGTAGCAATAAATTATGAAGTGTGGAATCAGAGATAGCGCTGTAATTAAATATGATTAAGAGAGATTGTAACCAAAGATCTAATAAATGTAATCATCAGAACTAGAGCCCGTCATTCTCGTCACGCGTACCGCCCTACACGTGACAATGTTGATAGAAATATCTGCAAATTATACATACTAAGTATCTTAGATTATCTTTAGATTCGGATTTTCTCATCCGTCACTAACATAACCTCAATTATGATTTTTCTACTAATTGAGGTTATCCAGCGTACGACAAATCTCTGTTTCCGAATTATTTTCTTCATATATATGGTGAATAATGGGAGACTATAACCTTGCCTCACATCTGTTTTAGTTTCTATTTTGTAACTTTGTGTTGTTCATTAGAATTTCTCCGACGTTTCTGTCGAACGTATTGTTTCCATCTTCAGAATCGGAGAGTGGGCCAAGCAGGAAACCAGCAGTAAACAGGCGGCAAGTATTCATGACTGCCTTACTTTTACATTCTGAAGATGGAGACTATATGCTCCTCCGAAATGTCTACGGAGTTTACCAAACTGTGCGGCGTTACAACGTAGAAGTACAAGTCTGAGAACCTCATATCTAATGAAAGACGTCAGAAAAATAGATAGGGAGAGAGAATGACAGAAGACGGAGTTAAATAAAGGAGGAGCATCATAATTTGTATCCTATTCTTCACCAAACACATATATTTAACGTGATAAAATCAAGGAGGGTGGTATGGGCGGAGCATGTAGCTCGCATGAAGAAAAACATACAACAATTTAATCACAAGACCCGAAAGGAAAAATGAGCTGAAAGATCCAAATATAGATGGGAGGATAATATTGTGACGTGTTGCGCTATGGGGACACCCCCTCCCTCCCCAGCGGTGACGTAACACGGGATGCCGCCGTTGCAACTCAGCAGTAAACAACTCCCGACAGCGTTGCTAGGCTGTCGGCAAACACGGCGTCAGACAACAGTGGTGCCTATTACGTAATTGTTTTCTCTGTTGTCCGTAACGGGGCTAAATAAGGAGCAGCGAAGACTATTCAAGTTAGTTACGAGTTAGCCAGGCAGTCAACCAGTCAGTTGTAGTCTAGCATTTGCAGTCTAGTATTTGTGATACTGCCAATGGCAGCAATTGTGAGATTGTAAACTGTGTGATTGTAAGAGCGAGTGTGGAATAAAATTCGCTATATCCAATACGGCGTGAAGTTATTTGTCGCGTTATACACCCAACACGCGACAATTTGGTGTCAGAATTGGTTTTACGAACTTTAACACTTCACAATTTCGTCGCAGTTCATCGACTGAAGCGGTTACAATATTAAAATGGACCTTAATCAAATGTATTGTGAGGGTGTACACTGTTTTCCTCTAACGCGGGATAGAATACAGTGGCAGGCCGATGTGAGTATGGTATTGAACATTCGGGTCCCCCATAAATATGGAAATTTTATGAATAGCTGAGAGATTACTAAATTCTCAAGAACTCCTTTGCATGGAATTTGTTTTATGTAATATTATATTAAGGTAATTGTATGGGCTGTTTTACGGCGTTATGATTAGGCAGACTATATAGCATCGAATGGCAGAGTGAATAATGAATGATGAATCGGAAAGAATATGGAAGGAAGCGGTCATGCCGTAATCGAGGAACTCTTCGTACATTTGCCTGGAGAGACTGAGGAAAACCATAAAACACCTCTCACCCGACCGAGATTTTAAACGAGCACCTTTCAGACACAAGACTGTAGCGTTACCGCTAAATTAACCTGCTTGGTGATAAAGCCAGGAAAAGAGATTCATTGCTAAGATTGTGGTACTTCAGCGGGAAGCACTGCTCTGCTCATCCAAGCGTCTAGTGAAGCAAGCCTGTCTTGCTCATCCGCGAAATGCTTGCTGTGAGCCAGACAGACGTAGCAAGCAGAACTCGAGTGACGAGACAAAGGAGATAAGTTTCTAGTCAAGACCACTTTTGTAGTAACTTTACCTGAAGAAGCGCTGCGTGAGGTTCCTTTATACTTGTACTTTTGTAAACATCCAGCTTCAGCCATGGAAAAATAAACTTTCCTCCCAGTGGTCTCCAACTTGTTTCTTTGTAGTAACGTGATACATTATATCAGTTGGCACTTGTTATATCAGCAAGTCTGAAACAGCAGAGACGTCAAGATTTCAACTAACACGACTCCTTGCTCATTGACGGTGCAATCAGAAGTAGTGGGTGGTTTCTATCCAACTTGCAAAAAACTTGCAACATTTTATGCAAGTTAACTTTGCTTGTCTTAAGAATTAGCAGGCATTTTTTCCCCACATAAAATACGATTATCTTAAAACCGCAGGAATAGCGACGTTTAAGTTAGTAGGTTGTTCTTTGCGATGCAACGTTTTGGAATATCTGATGTTATCTTACTGAATTGAAGAACTGCTAGGATATTTGGGAAATTGAATAATTTATCTTGTCTCTAGTTTAGTTTAGTTATTTAGAGAGGGTGGATTTCCCCATGCACCGCGACCAGTTTGATCTATTGTGATTCCCTCTATGATATTCTACCAGTCTCTATACCCTACCGATAAATGGTGCGTACCATCAGTCCCGCCGAGCAAGCGAGTTCGGCCACTTGCTTAGCGGTATCTATAATGCTTCCCCCATATATCAGAGGCCTTAGAGACTATTGTTGGGCGGGAAACGTCCTGGAATTTGGCTCAGTGATCCCCTTTGGGGATATGAGGTTCTTTTACGTGCCGTAAAGTTACGACACGGGACCCAGCTTAAAGTCCCTCCCGGAGGCGGAATTTTTCCGCCCTTAAAAATTCGACGACCTCCGCCGGGTATCTGAACCCACGTACCACGAGTCATGAGGTGGGAACGTTACCTCTAGACTACGGAGGCCGCGTATCTTGTCTCTAAGTTGTCACTTTCTACGCTGAACATCTGCAGATTCTTTAACCCCTTTATAATATAAGTACAGTAGAACTTGGTTATAACGTCATCAAAGGGACCTAAAAATAGTGTCGTTATAAACGAATGTCGTTGTAACCGAAATGGGCACTTCCACAGTAGCCTTATGTTAGTCACGTAAAAATCTACCAAAAACCGAGTTAAAATGTTGCATTTTTTAGTGAAATACATAGTTAAGTACAGACTAACGTAACATTAACGTGGAATTGCCCAAATGTGTAATATCAAAGACATATTACAGCGCTTTTCACTGACAATACACACCGCACTAATACTGTATATTAAAGGTAGGCCTACTCACCAAATTACAGTAGATTACATCAATTGTTGTGCCTTACTGTACCTAGATACGAGTACAGTAATCAGTTATCTTCATCTGTTTCCTGTTACTTGCCCAATACACACTTTCTAAATTACGTTCAATGTCCATATCAGAGAAATTCAGGAATGAAAATGACGTTACATACGAGGTTGATGCATTTGTGCATGTCGTACTAAGCAAGGTATAAAAACAGTTGCTTTATGAGGAATTAGTTCGTACCATTGAATATTTGACGCAATAGACAAGGTGTCGCAGAAACCGATGTTGCTATAACCAAGTTTTACTGTATTAGTATGACCACAAGCTTGGCCGCCTTTTCAGCTTCTCGATCCTATATATACAGTCGGTAGGACTCCTCGGACGGGGGATCAGCTATTCGCAAAGCCTATACCCACACAGAGCAACACAAACACAGAATAAACGCACACAATACAGACATCCATAACTTCATCGAACCCAAGGGCGAAGACAGTTCATGCCTTAGACCGCGCGGCCATTGTGTTCGGCATAAGTATGAATTTTGGTCCACCAACTGCTTCCAGGTCAATGTCATCACAGGCCCGCATGTTGTACACACACACACACAAAACAAATTTGTAAGAGCCAGGTTTATCATTATTATTAAGCAATTTCGTATTACCGTAATATTTTCTGTAAAGTTTTAACAGGTTATAGAGTAGGTCACGAACGAAAGAACAAGTAGGTTTCATTACGTCTATTCTGTGACTACTTCTCATATCTTGATATGGATAATTGAAATGTAGTTTATTGTTTAAAGGAGACAGTTTATGATTGACTATTTGTGAGTGATGTGACTGGGAGGTGGCGTTAAATGTCGGCTTCGAAATAAGATTCGAGAATATGTATGACTGGAAAGGAGTACTGGAGATAGCAGGGGACAATAATAATACGCTGGACTATGCAACATATGATGAGATGTCCCGCTGAATTATCAATGGTTGCTACATAAGTGAAGAGAGGAACAAATAAATACAGTTAAGGTAAAGTTGTCCCTGTGCTTAACTAATTAGGCAATACGCCATGAAGGTGGATGGAGGAGTGGATGTATACAGTCACATTCTTTTTCGTCCTCGGCACTAGCTGGAGCTGAGTGGACAGCTTCACGCCCCGGCCGCTTTATTCTCGGGGAAAGAGCCGTCGGTAACCATTGGATAGGAGGCTGGGTGGACCTCAGAGCCGGTCTGGATGAGGTGAAGAAGAGAAAATTCTTGACCCTATCTGGGCTTGAACTCCGATCCCTCCGTCGTTCAGCCAATAGCCAGTCGCTATACCGACTGTGCTATCCCGGCTTATACTACTACTACTACTACTACTACTACTACTACTACTACTACTACTACTACTACTACTACTACTTCCACCACCGTTACTATTACTCGACTATTACTCGACAGGTGCAAAAGAATTTTCTCTTCTCCACTGCGCTCAGACCTGTTCTGGGGCCCACCAAGCCTTTTATCCAGTGGACACCCGGGGTTGTTTCACGGGGATAAAGTGGCCAGGGCGTGAAGCTGACCACTCACCTCTATATAAAGCCGACGTCAAAAATGCGTGCATCTGTATATCTACTCTCCCATGTATCTTCGTGATATTGTGCATAATGGACAGAGCACACGGATAATTTAACCTTTACCGTTATTGCTGCAGTTATTATTGTTATTATTATTATTATTTATACCACCAATATTGCTGCTACTGCGACTACTGACAGTACATTGTACTACTACTACTACTACTGCTGCCGCACATTTCATACATGAAATGTTCGTCATTTGAAACAAGTTTCTGCCTTAGTCCTTTAAATCAAGGTTTGCTCTTATGACAGACTCAAATTTAAATTTGCAACAGTGCAAAACACGTTACAATATGTTACTCTTACGTAGACGAAATATTTCTTCATATACAACATAGAACAATCATGTCTTACTGTCTGGTTTGTACAATAGTTGTTTGGATGTCAGCATCTTATTACATCATTAGGCAATGGGCAAAAGTCACAGCGTACCAGTATGACCCCCTGAGGGCAAATGGATGGAAGGAGTCATTTTCTTTCATTCACGAAATTTGCGTGTGTATAACTTTTCATGCTGTAAACGAGAGAGAAGGAAAGAAAGAAAGAAAGAAAAACATAAGAGAGTACGCTAAGAAAATAATTAGGTGTTCTAACAACCTGTCTTGTGCTGTATAGGCTGGTTCTGAAGGGCAACAAAAACTCCTTCATCTTAAATTTGAACTAGGAACAGGTTATGCTATGTCAGTTTCTCTGTCTCTTCGTCTCCATTAATGAGTGTGTCGTACGCTTTTCGCACTTGCCGATTTGTTCCATTCTTCGGGCTGCCCGAAGACCCTCTGTCTACAAGGGTCTATTTGGTGTCCTGAGTAACCCCACCTGTCGTTTGTTACGCTGAAGTGTGAGATGAAGAACTGAAACTATCCAGTGTATCTCGCCTTGAAGCACAGCTCCACATATCGAAGACCTTCTGTAATGATTGCATTTAAATTGTTCGGGAACCTTTTGTCTTCTTGTCTGTTGTCCAAAAACATAAAAGTTAGAATATATAAAACTATAATTTTGCCTGTGGTTCTGTATGTGTGTGAAACTTGGTCTCTGACATTAAGGGAGGAACATAGACTGAGGGTGTTTGAGAACAGAGTGTTGAGGGGAATATTTGGACCGAAGAGAGATGAAGTGACAGGAGGTTGGAGAAAACTGCATAATGAGGAGCTTCATAACTTGTACTCTTCTCCAAGTATAATTAGAATGATCAAGTCAAGGAGGATGAGGTGGGCAGGTCATGTAGCACGAATGAGGGAGTCGAGGAATGCGTATAGGATATTGGTGGGAAAGCCAGAAGGAAGAGACCACAGTGAAGACCAAGGCGTAGGTGGGTGGACAATATTAGAATGGATCGTAGAGAGATAGGATGGGATGGTACTGATTGGATTGATCTGGCTCACTATAGGGACCAGTGGAGGACTCTTATGAACACGGTGATGAACCTTCGGGTTCCATAAAATGCTGGGAAATTATTGAGTAGCTGCAGAATTGGCGGCTCCTCAAGGGCTCAGCTCCATGAGCAAGTAAGTGTCTTCTTGTTCCCCGGAGGGTGGTAGTCCCATGTTTTCCTCGGATGGTGCAGGCGATGAGGACACTTTCAGTACATTTTCAAGGATCGAACCTCGGTTGGAACACAAAAAGAGGCATCTCAAAATGTGAAACCCAGTCTTTTTTGTGTTGGATTTCAGGGCGGTCACGGTGATCGAAGTTCCTTGTGTCTTACCTCTTACGTATACTAGAAGACATCGTGTATTCTCAGTTCAGTGCCGCCGATATGACTCAAATTTTGGGTTTAATTTCATAAGCATCACTGATGGGAGTTGGTTCACATGCAGTGCCAACAAGCGGTAGAGATCTGAACCCAGAGAAACACTATTATAACTCCTTCAACTCCTCCGGCAAGAAGCACTCTTCCTCTAACATAATACAATTACCAGGACTGTGGTGTCACACCCCGCAAACCCATACTGAACAAGGTGACGGGGCCGGTTCTGGCCGTTTCACGTTCTCTCCGTCAATAGCAGTGACAGTGATCCCTCAAACACAAGCAAAGCAGGCTTCTCATGCCCACTCTTTAGTTACTTTGCTGGCGAGGACCACCACGTACAGACCCGCGCGGAGGACTAGATTTACTTACTTACTTACGGAGCTGAGCCATTCTTGAGGAAAAGCCAAATATTCTGCTACTCAAGAATTTCCCAGCATTTTATGGAACCCGAAGCTTCATTACCGTGTTCATAAGAGCTTTCCACTGGTCCCTATCCTGACCCAGATCAGTCCAATCCATACCATCACATCCTATCTATCTAAGATCCATTTTAATATTGTCCACCAACCTATGCCTTGATCTTCCCATTGGCCTATTTCCTTCTGGCTTTCCCACTAGATTACAGTCTAATAATCCATAATGAGCCGATATTCATACGTTATTAGTCCGAGCTTTAAAAGTGCCGTGAAATAAAGAGAAATAACGATTTCAGCTTCCTACAGCAGTGACTATGAAGACTGTTGTATTTGGGTTGAGGGGCAATGTAGTTTGGTGAACACGTGCCTGTGGTTTAAGACTAATCTTCAGGAATAAACAAGACTCGAGGTTATCAGTGCTGGGCGTATGGTGCATTGTGTGCCGGAAAAACGAAACACGGAGACGAATGTTCGAATTCCTCAAGTTTATCTGAAAATTGCGTGATTCAGACAAGATCTCGTTTCATCCCTCAGTAGCAGAAACAGCTTTGTTTTCTTGCGTGTATGTGTTCGTAAAATAGCAGCGTGTCCTTAGTCTCAGAGGACCGACCGTAGTTGTGTTTGCCAGCTGGTACCATGTCATGGTTACACCCTTTCTTCATATCGCTTGTTACGTAGTTGATACAGTTTAGATCACAAATAAAATACGTTCTCTACTTCTTTCTTAGCATCACCCATGAGTTATACACAATACATGCAATATCATATAGCACGTTTAACTTGCATTAGTATGAAAACTATTACTTACTGGTCTGCCAAAAATTGTATGAGAAATCCACTGCACACCAGGAGCTATTTCTCAGAAAGAAAGGGGAGCGAAGAGGGAATTATTTTTTAGCTAATAGTTTTTGCTATCCCTCGGGATTACTGGGCTTTTGGAATTTGTTCAACGCCAAAGACGCTGAGCAGGGCCGCGCCATAGCTCAAGCGGTTAGTCGCTGGCTTCCCACCGCGGCGGCCCGGGTCTGGTTAAGTGGGATTTGTGGTTGACAAAGTGGCGCTGGAGTAGGTTTTCTCCGAGTAGTTCGGTTTCCCCTGCCAATCTTCATTCCACCAAATTCTCCATCATCATAATCACCCGGGGCAGGTACAATAAGCCAATCAGTGGCCGCCATGCCGAGTGGACCCAACTGGACTCCACCCACCACTATGCGAATTAAAAAAAAATATGCTGAGCACCGTCGACGATGGACGAAATCCAAAAGCCCAGTAACCTCAAGTGTTATACACTACCGTCAGAACCACTTAAAATCTACTTAGTTATGACCATACTGAACTGTTATTCTTCCGTAAGATTTACAATTTCACTAAGATCTCTATCTACAGAATTAGGATCACTGGTCGTTATTTTTATTTGATACAGTTTATCACTAGATCAACACAGTTAAATTTGTCTCAGATCTACCGTTATGCAAAAGGCAATGAAAACTCAGGATCATATTATTTGTATATCTGCAGTTTTTTTATTGTTCCCACATAGATTTCCAGTAAATTTAACTTTCTTTTACTTCCACTTTAAGACTGCAGTTACCTCAATCAATTTAAAACAAACTCCATGGCCTGTAGTCCGCAAGCGAACTATACCGACCGAGCGACCGCCGCTTGTCGGCGAAGTTAGTACCAACTTTAGCGGATAGAGGGTGTCGCATGTTCAGCTCAACGGATCCCCACGGCCGTTAATCTCTAGACCGAAGCCGCTATTTCCTTGAAATAGCTCCTCATTTATCCTCACGAGGTTGAGTGGACCCCGATCCAGAACCACTATTTCTTAGAAAATCTGGCAGCACCGGGGACCGAACCCGGGACTTCTGGATCTGTAGCTAGGACCACAGAGGCAGTCACCTGAATCAATTTAACCTCATTAATTACTTACTACTCATAATGTCATAAAAGTAAACCGTTTTAAATCGATCTAATGGACCTAGAAGCTCGTTTAAATTCACTTGAACAAAGTGGCTTCAAATATTCGCTCCTACCAGTGTCTGTACTTTCCGAATTGCGTTTCCAGCAAAATTTCTGATCGCGACTGTGACTCCCCCCATAGCAGATTGCACGTGAATACTTCACGCTAGTTCGTAGGTTACAGTCGACAAACAGAAAAAAGCTCGTGTTTTTAGTTTGTTTTTTAACGACGCTGGCACCAGCGAGATTGTACAGCGCCGGATGACAGGACGACTGATGATTTAGGAATCATCTGGAAGCGGTCAAGAAATAATCGAAGCATTATCCTGGCAATTTCCTGTGGAGGGTCTGAGGAAAACCACAGAACACCTCAATCAGGATAGTTGGTGTCCTGGTTCAGATTCGAACCAAGAATCTAGTGAACACAAGTCTAGACGTTACTTCTAAGCCAGCCTGTTCTATACTGTTATTATTTTTATTATTATTATTTTCATCCTGATATTACAAAGAGCGGAGCAGAGAAAATCAAACAGCACGTCGGTAGGTTAAGATATGTATAATCATAATGACTTTAAGGAATATGCATTAAGTACTGCAGCCACGTAATGATTCGAACAGACGCCATATTGCAAACTTTGAAAGCGTAGGTTTAGAACACTGCTTTGGTGTGACATCAAACGGCATCACGTGGGAAAGTCGTAGACCTACAGGCAAATAGCATTATTCATTTAAAGATTTCCATTTTTTTTATATCAGCTAAAGGACCAGGTCATATGAACTGGACTGTGACCAGTGTTTGTCCTAGACTTTTAGAAGAGACATTAACAGATAGAGAGAAAGAAACGGAAACGTGAGTGTTGCAATTTTCTTTTACAGATCTATGCTACAGACCAGACCGGGGTCACCAATGAGCGGTAATGCCTAGCAGTTTAGCTAGTTAGCACAGAACATAAACCGTTCTCTTGGAATAACTCTTATGTCCCCCACAGACAGTTCAATTTAGTTTCGCGAGGGATTCATGTCATGAAGCATTCTTTTGCCTGTGTTCACCCATTATATGGATGACTCATGCAGTTGGAGGGGGTCATGGATAATATTACGCATTGAATTTTTATAAGAACCAGTCTCAAGTTTATTGTACTCAGTAAAACCGGCAAGAGTAATAAAGATCCCTTTATGTGGAGGGGAATTCATAGTCTAATTGCTGGCCTTGAGTCAGATGGTTTCTAATTTAGACAACACTAAAATAATTGTAGTTTTGATAATCATGTACTGTAGTTAAGATTCTGGGATATTGGGAATTTCCTTGTTATGCTCCCTCGCTCTAAGAAGTCTGAAATTAGCTTCTCATTTCACTTGACTTAATAACTAACCCCCAGACTTCGCGGTGTTCCCACATCTGTTCTCATTCCACACTTAGAACTTTCTACGCAACCCGCGCACCACCAGTTCACCTTGCCTCTTAAACTACAGCTACTTGAGCTCAGAACAATGGACTGACTTGAATGCACTTTCCAGAGAACTAAGCTTATATACCTAAAGAACCATATAACTTCCAGTTCCTTACCTACTTACTTAATCCATTTCTCTTAAGGCTCGTCCACATTCCTCTTGCTCGTGCGACTCGCTATGCTCGCGAGTAATGTGGACAATATGACAAGTCACGAGACAAGAAATTTTTAATTTTTAATTTAAAGACTATATCCAATAAATTAAAATAGAACTACAGCCTATACACAATTCGAGTAAATACATGGATCCTCACGCGCCGAAGCCTGGCGAGCAACTGAAATACTGTGGACGAAGATTTACGAGCATAAGTAAAAGCCAGACGAGTCTTCCGACGAGCACGAACACGACTAACGTGGACACGCCTTTATACCTTATGGTGTCGAGGTTGTTTTCATTTTGATCATTTTACAGACGGAAGGACTACTTGGACGAGTGAAGAGCTCGTCGCAAGGCCTCTACCTAAACACAGGACAACACAAACACAGAATAAACACATACACATACCAAACATCCATGCCTTGTGTGGGATCCCGACTTCCGAGCGAGCGAAGACAGCTCATGCCCTAGACTGCTCGGCTACCGTGGCCAGCAATTTCAGTTCTATAAGAGAACATGTGGGGGTTTCGAATATTTTTAACCAATTAATGACTTAATTCGGTTCAAGGTTAGCTTCCTTCGGCTTTCTTTTATCCGTCTCTAAGGACTGAAGATTTATTATGTTTGAATGTCGAGGGTGTGTGGAAGGAGGTGACAGCAAACACAGCACTGTCCAGTAATGAGACAGCTTGCCCATTTCCCTATAGAGGAAACGGAAGAAAAGAAAATAGTTAAAAAGGGACTTGTGGCTTCGGAATGTTTTTGTCATTCAGAACGGACGCGAGGAGTCAAAATAAAAGTCCTCAGTGTTCGATCTAGGGTTATTCTATTCTCGAAGAAAAAGAGGTTGACGTAGCAAAATTTCGAATGCAACATAAATGCATTACCGTGAAGCGAGCTCTTTCTCAGACATATATTTTACATTCAGGACTTCCTGAACAAATGCTAAATGAACAGCTGGTTTGAGGTGAGAACTTTTCTTTCCACTTCGATAAGTGCTCCGTTATTGAGGCTTTGCGCCCAAATCTGGAGATTTACATTGATAAGTGGGATTCGGTCGCTANTGACTATGAAGAAAGCAGTCTGCTTTTACCGGTTCTCACGGTCTCTTTGCTTGCAGATTCTTATATATTTTTTCTTCTACCATGAAGATGGAGGCGATACGTTCCTCCGAAACGTCGGTTAACACCACATATACACGGTGCCAAATCCCAGAAGACTGCTTTCTTCATAGTCACCGCCGTGAAAGCTTCAAATCTTACAAAATCACCATTGCTGAAACGTTTACGTCTGATGAGATTATGAAATTACCATCGCTTTTAATTCCATTAAGGAGATCTGAATATTTCTTTTTCCACCTCACCACTTCCTTTTGACTGTGTACTAATGTCCCGTCATAATGTTAATGCTTGCTCTTTTGTAGTTCGGACAAATTATTTTACATTCTTAACCTTTTAAATTTTCTATGACTATCCTTCATATCCTATGTATCTTCCTGGAAACTCTAGAAATACTCAAAATCTCGTGTTTGACCACGAAAACATCACAGCAGGCTGCATTAGATATCGTGGTAAAAAAACTCCGTGGCCTGTAGTCCGCAAGCGAACGATGCCGACTGAGCGACCGCCGCTTGTCGACGAAGTGAAGTTAGTGCCAACTTTTGCGGATAGAAGGTGTCGCGTGGTAAGCGCAACGGATTTCCACGGCCGTTTTTTAGACCGGGACCGCTACTTTTCCATTCAAGTAGCTCCGCAATTATCCTCACGAGACTGAGTGGACCCCGTTCCAGACCCACTACCATCCAGGATCTCTGACCACTAGACCACAGAGGCGGTCTTAAACATCTCGTAGTAATTTGTACTGATTTATTTTCAGATAGAATTTAATTACTTATATAAGAAATTGCTGTCCATAACTATGACGACAGCAAGAATAAGATTCAAGGACACCACCACCAAAGGTATAAAAAGTACGTCGAAAGTCGTTTAACTGATTAAACAGTTTGAAGAATGCCGTCTTCTGAAATATGGCGCCATGTAGATCGTGTTTGAACCTATGTTTTGGAGGAACTTATCGCCTCATCTTCAGGATAGAATAATCCGCGAGCTAGGAACCGGCGTGAGAAGTTGGCAGGAGGCGATATGTTCCTCCGAAACGTAGGTTCACAAATATCTACATGAGTCCACATCCCAGAAGACGGCATTCTTCAGCGTTAACCGCTGTTAAAACCTCAAATCCTACATATTAAACGGCTTGTTTAGAGATCTGTTTTCTGACTGTCAACCTTTCAGCATTGCCACATTTGTCACCGTTTTCTATATATCCGGAAGATTCAGAGACATAACTCAAATATTCTCCATACAGAATCCTCGAATATGTAATCGAATGTTTTTGTTGTTGTTGTTTTTTTATTGCTAGTGGGGTGGGACTAAGCCCCTTGTACTGCGGCCACTTCTGGCCTATTGTACCAGCCCCACATGATAGGTTAGGGTGATTGTGGAGCAATTGATGGAATGAAGATTGGCAGGGGAAACCGAAGTACTCGGAGAAAACCTGCCCCAGCGCCACTTTGTCCACCACAAATCCCACTTGACCAGACCCGGGATCGAACTCGGGATGCCGCAGTGGAAAGCCAGCGACTAACCGCTTGAGCTATGGCGAGGCTTAATCAAATGTTAGTATTTTAATACGAAATTAAATAGACAGTTAATGAGCGATAAAGCAATTCTGTAAATATGACGCAGGATTTCTGTATTTGTTATGTTATTCTTAAAAAAAAAGATGTAATATATCTCAGAGTTTGTTACGACTGAAATCAATAAAGTATTATGAAAGTCACGAATCTTACACAAAACAACTTTTCACTTTTCATTCTCACGCCTCCACTTTAGCCGTGACGCACCCCAATAAGGGGCACACCCCATACTTTGAGAATTAGTAACTCATAAACTCGGCCAAATCACTTAGAAACCAACATCTCCAGGGATTCTCGGAGCGACATGTATCACGCAGTTGGTAACATGAAGCCAAACTTCGCGACTGCGTAGTTAGCATTTCTAGTCCCATTTGGGAGATCGCGAGTTCGAGTCTCAGCCTTCCAGAAAAGTTTCCGAATAGAGGCTTCAATTAAGCTATGACTGATTTCTTTCATGCCACTTCCAACCACTATCCACCAACATCCTAACACCAGATGCTATATCTCAGTACCCGAGGTAGCCGGGATAGCTCAGTCGGTATGGCAACTGGTTACGGGCTGGGCGACTGATGGGTTGGAGTTCGAGTTCTGGTAGGGCCAAGAATATTCTTTTGTCCAAGTCATCCAGACAAGTTCTGGGGCCCACCCAGCTTCCTATTCAATGGATACCAGGGGCTCTTCCCTCGGGGGTAAAGTGGTCTGGGCGTGAAACTGATCACTCACCTCCAGCTAGTACAGAGGTCAAGAAAATGTGGATCTATACATCCACTCTCCCACACGTCTTGATGTCGTAGTGCTTAATTAGTTAAGCACAGGAACAACTTTACCTGTTTACCTTTTTATTTGAGAGTGTCGGTAGGAGACTTATGCAGAAACTCGTATGTTTTGTGGTGGGACACAGTTAACGAGAAGACTCCGTGTTTCGTTTCCCTTGAACTGCTAGTCAGAATTCCAGACTCAGGCTCCTTTTGACGCTGCACTTCCTCTCGAATTTAACGAGAGCTAAAGGTCATAGTGGTTCACTTTTAGGGTCAATCATCCTTTACAATATCACTTGCCGCCAACGGTCTCATTGTGTTAATCTTTTATGGTACTGGGCGACAAATTCATTCATTTAGTCTGGCCGGGCACGTACTCAAGGATCAGTGACGCTGTGCAAGGGAACCGGAGCTGTATTAAGACCACTTAAGATTAGTTTTGACTTGACAGTTGCAGCAGATATCCAAATGAGATTTTAGCTTATAATAATATGCAGCTTCGTGAATGGTTACTAATGTTTCGGAAGAACCAGCTACCTCCATCTACTATACTGAAGATGTAGGCAGGAAGTTCCTCCGAAAGATTAAAAACTACCTTCCAAATTACATTACGTAATAAATCAAGAAATAACAATCATAAATTAACCATTTTTATTCAACCACATTCCCCTCAAAATATAACAGACATTTCTCAACAGAACTCTCCTGTGTGTCCCAAGCATTGCTCTAAAATAATTCCACAATTTTAATATTATGTTTATTTTCAAAGAACAATATGACTTTTGGAAGGGTTCTCTGAGAGACAGATAATACTGTTCAGATTTTAAAGAACATTTAATGGGACTATTCTAAAATTTAAATACTTTTATTTATTATTTATTTTAAGTTGCAAGAAAAGCATTACCTGTTCCATAATTCCAAGCCAACTAGTTGCTCTCTATTTCGTTTCTTTTATCAAAGAATGCAGTGCCTGTTGTGATATACTTTCGAAAGTAATACGCTCACTCACTCACGGAGCTGAGCCTTTCTTGAGAAACCGCCAATTGTGCAGTAACTTAAGAACTTCCCAACATTTTATGGAACCCGAAAGTTTATTACCGTGTTTACAAGAGCCCTCCACTAGTCCCTATCCTGAGCCAGATCAATCCAATCCATCCCATCATATCTCACTAAGATCCATTTTAATATTGTTCACCTACCTACGCCTTGGTCTTCCCTGTGGTCTCTTTCCTTCTGGCTATCCAACCAATATCCTATATGCATTCCGTTTCTCCCCGTTCGTGCTACATGTCCTGCCAACCTCATCCTCCTTGACTTGATCATTCTAATTATACTTGGAGAAGAGTACAAGTTATGAAGCTCCTCATTATGCAGTTTTCTCCAACCTCCTGTCACTTCATCTCTCCTCAGTCCAAATATTCTCCTCAACACCCTGTTCTCAAACACCCTCAGTCTGTGTTCCTCCCTTAATGTCAGATAAAAAGTTTCACACCCTTACAGAACCACAGGCAAAATTGTAGTTTTTTATATTCTAATTTGTATGTTTTTGGGCAGCAGACGAGAAGACAAAAGGTTCTGGACTGAATGGTAGGAAGCATTACCCAAGTTCAATCTCCTCTTAATTTCCACCTGAATCAGGTTTTTATTTGTTATCGTTGATCCCAAATATCTGAACTGTTTGTTTCCTATCGTTACATCATGATTTCTCCCTGCATTTTGGTGACGAGACAGCAACATGTAGGAAGCGATATGCAATAAGATGTTTAGAAATTGTCTTAATTGCTATTCCTTGCCCTACTGTCTCAGTGCCCAAGTACAAAACGATGAAAGCATAGGTTAACGTAAGTAGAAGCTGCTTTCCTTCCGGTACCCAGTGACTGTGGGCCACAGCCAGACAGGAACCTCAACGTCAAAAACAAATCCTGCTCCTGCCGAAAATCTAACCCGTTCGTCCAGCCTGTATACAGTCACTTTATTGAGCTGCATTCATTTTGCATACTCCGTGAAACAGAATACATCATCTGACGTGAATGCGACTCAGAAGGAAAAATCCCTTCCATAAATAACATGAAATTTATTGTAATGGATAATTTTCCAAGAATCTGAGACAACCTAACCTCACAAAGATAAAACGTAGTAAGAAGAGCCCTAACACCTAGGGCATAATGCCGTGTAGTACGTTGAAAGTCACCTTAGATTTCGGAGGAAGACGTCGCCTCCATCTTCATGATGAAAGGCTAAGACAAGTAAGAAACAAGCACCAAGAAGAGATCTTCAGGATTCAAGAGCAAATCAAGAAAGAAACCAGCAGGAAGCAGAGCATGCTTGCCCTCTACCTGCTGCACACTGCTTTCTTACTTGGATTGCTCTTCAAACCTGAAAATGGAGGCGAGATGTTCCTCCCAAACATCAGCCCACTTTCAGAGGACTACACTGAGTTACTTGTATATCCCAGAAAATAGGATTCTTCATAACCGCCGCTGTGAGAACTTCAGTTCCTGCATTAATGTCAATCAAGCAGATAACATATAGTGGAACAATTTTAATTTGCATGTTTCGGCAGGATAAGAATCTATTAATATTTATTCAATAAACCGACGTGTTCCTACTACGTTCGGCATTATTGGATATAAATTGCCCGCGTAGTTTGAAGCACAACAGAATGGATCAAATAAAAAACAAACTCCGTGGCCTGTAGTCCGCAAGCGAACTATACCGACTGAGCGACCGCAACTTTTCAGCGTAGTCAGTGCAAAGTTTTGCGGATAGAGGTTGCCGCGTGGTCAGCGCAACGGATCCCCACGGCCATTAATCTCAGTTTTCTACACCGGAGCCGCTATTTACTTGAAATAGCTCCTCAATTATCCTCGATTAGCTTCATAAAATTTTGTAATGAAATTAGTGAAATTTTAATATGTAGAGTAGATATGATTACAAGGCCTTGATCATGCATCGCGAAGCTGACAACTTACCCTCATCTAGTGCAGTGGTCAAGAATGATAGAGCTGTACCTTCATTCCCCCATACGTCTTCATGGCGTTGTGCTTAATTAATTAAGTAGGAGGCAACTTTACTTCGTCTCTGTTTTCTGTCAGTTTTTATTTCAACGTCTTTATTTAGTAACAATAAACAACTGAAATCCCTTGTTAATCACAGCATAAACGGAAACGTTTGTTATATTTTATATTCTGGATTAATACAGAACTGTTGCACTTCGTGCTGAGAGACGGACGTAAGTACAGCCGTGTATGGTTGTATTACGTGCATCGTGTATCAGGCAATGTTACCTTCACAAGAAATTGAAAATACCTTGGCTAGGAAATTGTGCAGTGCGTAGGTATAAAGACATGATATATCATTCTGCAAACTAATTTTATGCTAGAAATGACTATTTGAATTTGTTCCATTACTATTATGCCGTCATAACATTATATTATGTTCGTGTAGGGGTCAAAGTTTCGCTGACGTGTAACACACAAATCACTTTAACCTTGCGTGCAGAGCTGTTAAGACTCGGAAGCCATCTTCCACGTGACACCGTACTTCATAAATACGCGAGCCACTCAGATGATGTCATCCAATACCATCTGACTTAGGAACCGGGACAGCGTAGTCGGTATAGCGACTGGATACAGGCTGGAGAACCGAGGGGTCGGAGTTCGAATCCCGGTAGGATCAAGAATTTTCTCTTTCCCACCTCGTCCAGACCGGCTCTGGTGTTCACCCAACCTCCTATCTAATAGGTACCGTGGACTCTTTCCCCGGGGGTAAAACGGCTGGGGCGTGAAGCTGACCAATCACCCCCATCTAGTGCCAAGGTCAGGAAAATGTGGATCTATACTTCCACACGCCTTCATGGTGTAGTGCTTAATTAGTTAAATACAGGGACAACTTTACCTTTTTGACCTTTATGTAGCTTATATTCGAATAGTCTCCATGAAAAAGGCAACGCCTCGTGCTGGAATAATGTGCTGATACTGCATGAAAGGTATAGTGGTTAAGATTTATATTTTTCGGTACGATTACCGTTGCAGAGGAACCGATTTAGCCTGGCTCTCACACAAGATTTTAGAGCGGTGCAAATATCTCTTCTCATCGACCGTGATGATTATCGAGTCGGCCGATGTCTAACCAATCACGGCTGACAAGCGTTCCGCCCCATTAGCAGCCCCTCCAGATAAGTTGCAGGATCTAATAGTTTAGTGTAACGCAGGGCTGAACAAATTTCAGCAGCAAGTAAAATCTTGGTTAATGAAGTACGGAATTAATATCTCATTCACGCAAATTGACGTTTTCTTCTGGTATTTGGCATACTTTCCCTTGAGTAGGCCTACTACGAAAAAGCATTTCTGTTCATTCTAAACTGTTGTGCGTTTGTGTGTTTCTGTTTAAATAAAAAGTAACGCTATCCCTGTAACAGGCCTTGAAGGCCCATAGGGCTGCGAGACGTCGAGACTCCCATACTTTCTAGACAGTCGGCTCACAGATGGCGGTAAGGTTGTCAGCCTTACGAGCCGGCCGCGCTTTACCTCCAGAAAGATTTTTGATACTCATTTATGTTAGTGGTCGAGTCGACCCCAGGGTCATAGTGAGGCTGGAAGGATTAGGTCAACTGAAATCCTGCTCGTGGTACAGAGATTCAACCAACTACCTTACCCCGTGCCCCCCCCCACACACACGAGTTTGTTGTGTGTGTGTGTGTGAATGTGTATAAAAGCCACTCAGAAGCTCAGATTTGTAACTGATGTACTCTGTAAGTTATTCCCGGTTATGCTAAAAATAACTGAAGATTAAACGGAGGTATCAACAAAAAAGGAAAGTTGTTATTGAACTTCGAATGGAACATTTCTATAGAAATTACTTAATTTTTTATTTCTTGTTATATACATACCAAATGAAATATATAGAAATCAGTAACATACGTGTACCACAGGAATTATTTACTACCATCCCTCACAAGAAATAATCGCAGTAGTAAGCACATGCAGCCAAAATTAAAAAGTAATTTAATTTTCACAAAGGTCTTGCTTTATGCAAATTTATTATATTAGATCACTAATGCCAACATAAGTGCATTGTTTAAATCACTGTTCCAGAACTTTTTATTTATTTTTGGATTAATGAATAATGCATATTAAAAATTGAAAAATTGAAAACTCATTTTATTATTTATGTAAAATATTAAATTTCAAATTCTGAAGTAAAATATATCAGCCCTGCTATATACTACGTTATTTCAACATCTCCGAAAGCAGCATCCTTAAGAATTCCATCATCGCATGCGAACGTACAGGTCACACTGACTTCAATCGTATGCTTATAGATCATGCATAGCCGAAAATAAAATTATTCATGTAATGGCTTGTAAGACCTTCTTATACACAAGATGATAAACAGAGATACTGGGTTTTCGGACTTTGTCCATCGTCCGGATTCTAAATAACTAAGAAAGAAACACAACGTTTCGGAAACACCTACTCTCGACCACCATCATTGGACTCAGTGATTGAGGCTAGCTCTTTCTAAGGGGCACAACAGAGTAGGTGTCTTCCCTCACCTGAAGACGGAAACAGATCCAGTTTCGAAACGCTGTGTTTTTTCCTTAGTTATTTAGAATCCGGACGATGACAGAGTCCGGATATACTACTACCATCGTCAGAACCCTAGACTCTAGGGTATCTACAAGAAGATAAAGTTGTCCCGTATTTAATAAGAGGAATCTATATGCATTAATGGCAGTGCTATTTCTTTATTAAAACCGTCACAACACAACTATATCAAAGTCAGTGCCTGGTTTTGGCTCTGCAGAGCCAACAGGATGCATGAAATGACAATTATAAAGGCAGTGTTATTGCTGAAAGAACAGATTACTACACAGTAATATAAACAAGCGTTTGATGCCGAATTAACAGGTATCGCATGGGTTTTTGGAAAGACTCTGTTCTACGGCGGAAGCCGGGATAGCTTAGTTGGTATAGCGACTAACTACGGGCTAGACGACCTAGGGTTCGGTGTTCGAGTCCCGGTGGGGACCAGAAGTTTTACTTTTCCATGTCGTCCAGACCGGTTCTGGGGCCCATCCAGCCTCCTATCCAATGGGTACCTGGGACTCTTTACACGGGAGTAAAGCGGCCGGGGCGTGAAGCTGACCACTCATCTCCAGCTAGTGCCGAGGTGAAGAAAATGTGGATCTATACATTCACTCCTCCATACGCCTTCAGGCGTAGTGCTTAATTAGTTAAGCACAGGGACAAATTTACCGTACATGTTCCATGGCATGACATTTCCAGTGGTAACACATTTGAAGCACAAGCTTATTGTACTGTGTGACCAGAATTGTAACTTCAAAATAGTGTATGCACATTGTGGCGTTTTTGATGCGATACAAAATAAGAAAGTTTCTGTTGTAATTCTCTTAAAATGATCATTGTCTAGCCTTAGTATATGGTAGGACTGGGACTCTGGTTCCACCCGTTAGGTAAGATCAGACTGAAGGTGGGTTGAGGCGTGCGGGTGTGTTCAACAAAGTGAGAGTGGTTCTGTGACGTCATGCTGTTGCTGGAGCCGGATTGCAGCTGTAGTTAAATTAGTGATGAAAAATCCTACGTCCGCCGGCCAGACATGACCCGAGTTCTAACTTTTGCTTATGTCTAAGTCGTCTTGGTATGGAGAACAAAATATAGAATACTCCAAAAACGACATTCTTGGTTTATTTATCAGCGGTTTGAGAACTTGTATATAGTGCAGAAGAAAAATTTTCAATTGCGTACTATATGTACGATACGTCTAGGAGCTGGGATAGCGTAGTCGGTATAGGGTCTGGCTACAGGCTGGAGTTCGAGTCCCGGAAGGGTAAAGAATTTTCTCCAAATCGTCCAGACCGGTTCTGGGGTCCACCCAACCTCCTATCCAGTGGGTAGCGGCTGCTCTTTCCCCGGGGGTAAAGCGGCCGGTTCGTGAAGCGGACCACTCACCTCCAACTAGTGCCGTGGTCAAGAAACTGTGGATCTATACATCCACTGCCCCATACACCTTCATGGCGTAGTGCTTAATTCGTTGAGCACATGGACATAATCTTACCTTTCTTTACCTTTATATATGTAACGTCTATTTATCCTAAATAATAAAGATTCAGCTCGTTCCTCACAGGAAACATACTTGTATTTCGACTCTGCTACAAAGACGAAACGGTTAATGCCGTTTAGGGAACAACAGCTGTTTATGGCGAAAACCACATGAAATACATGTATATTGGCAGAATGAAATTATACTGAAGCAGGTAATACATATACTAACCACTAAGCTTCAAAGGGAGCCGAATCCTTCTTGCGAAATTGCCTGTCGCTCATCTAATCAAGAAATTCCCAACATTTTATGGAACTTGAAGTTTCGTTATACTGCATTCACAAGAGTCCTCCAGTGGCCCCTATTCTGACGCCGATGAATCTGATCAGTACAACCCCATCCTATTTCTCTAAAATAGATTCTAATATTATCCTCCCGTCTAGTCTAGGTCATCGGAGTGGCCCCTTTCTCTCTGGGTTTTCCACCAAAATCCTATATGCATTTCACTTCTCCTCCAAGCTTGCTACAGGCCATGACATAGTCAAAATAATTAATTGGCTCATAGACACAATTTGTTTAAATACAGAATTAGAGTATTTTTATAGGATTTACTTTCCGAGTAATGGTTTTTACCTGTCTTTCTCCAATTAACTTTTAAGCATTTAGAGAACGTAAAGGGTTGATAAGGAAGTTTGGACATTTAATACTTTCTCCCGACGAGTCGTTTAGTAGAGCATGACAGACGAACAGAGGTACTGACAGAGAGACAGAGAGGCAGGGAACAGTTCTTCATAAAATTGCGAAAATGGATTGAATCAGAACCTGAAATAAAATTCGTGTTTGGGCAATAATGTAGTGCCTAGTAATTAGTACTTAACTATGACACAGATTGTAATATATAAATTACAATTTAAAATTATGCTTCTAAATATAAGTTCATGATGATCTTAAATTGTGTGATTAAATACAGGGTATGCACAAGAGAATGGCGCGGTTTCAAAAGTTAATAAAAATTTATTTTTCAACTTACACGGGCACAAAATACACTGTCAGACGCGGCAACTGTTAAAGTTTCTCATGCGCTAATTAGAAACCTCCAATGTGTGCACCCTTGGTCACACGATCCACATCCACGCGGTAATCAAACTAATCCCAGACCCAGTGCAGCATGTCCGCTGTAATGGCCCGCAGTGCATGCGCTATCCGATCACCAAGTTCACGGATGGACGTGGGCAATGGTGGTACATAAACGCTGTCTTTAACGAACCTCCAAAAAAGAAATCGCACAGTATAAGATCTGCCGAACGGGGTGGCCAAGGGAGAAGGTTATCTCCGTTTGCAGCAGAGTTTGATTACCGTGTGGATGTGTGCCGTGTGACCCAGTGTGCACATATTGGAGGTTTCTAATTAGCGCATGAGAAACTTGGACAGTTGCCGCATCTGACAGTGTATGTTGTGCCCGTGTAAGTTGAGAAATACATCTTTTATTAACTTTTGAAACCGCACCATTCTTTTGTGTATACCCTGTATATCTGAACATATTTGTCATCGCAAACTCAAATGAACTGAAAATAAGAAACGAGGCGCTATGAAATCAGTGATAATCTCAAGGCAATTAACTTAATTATTTGTGAAATACAGCCTACTAGGTACCAGTCTCTTCAAGAACAATACATTTTAATGAAGTGGAACAATTAAAATGGTAGACACTGTTTTACTTCTTCGCTTTTCCCTTCTCTTCTTCTTCTTCTTCTTCTTCTTCTTCAATTTTGTAGGCCAGGTCAGTGTTCCGTTCTGACTTAGAGCGCCCATTGGTTTTCCTGCTTCTCCAGATGTCTCTGTTGGTTCATAATGAAGATCGATACAATAACGAAGTAAATTAAATTGCAGTAAAATCGATTATAATCAGTAAAAATATCAATGGTTTAATCAATTTTGTTTCATTCAACCGCTACACGTTTCGGTTGGACGGACCATCATCAGGTGATTTGTAAATAAATAAATAAATAAATAAATAAAATAAATAAGAAAGGTAAAGTTGTCTCTGGCCGGTCACGGTAGCCGAGCGGTCTAAGGCATGCACTGTCTTAGCTCGCTAAGAAACCGGGATTGTGGGTTCGAATCCCACTCAAGGCATGGATGTTTAGTTGTGTGTGTGCGTTTTTCTGTTTTTGTATAGGTAGAGACCTTGCGACGAGCTGATCACCCGCCCAAGGAGTCCTACCGAATGTGTAAGATCTAAAAAACCGAAGTGAACGGAGTTCATGGAGGTAGGCCTAGGCCCACTGGGGCTGTAGTGCCAAGGAAAAAAAAAGTTGTCTCTCTGCTTAACTAATTAAGCATTACTCCATGGAGGCGTATGGAGGATTGGGTGTACAGAGCCACATTTTCTTGACCTCGGCACTAGGTGGAGGCGAGTGGTCAGCTTCGCGCCCCTGCCGCTATACCCTAGGGGAAACAGCCCCCGGTACCCAATGGATAGGAGGCTGAGTGGGCCCCAGAACGAAGTGGAGAAGAGAAAATTCTTGACCCTACCGGGACTAGAACTCCGACCACTTGGACGTCCAGTTCGTAGCCAGAAATAAATAAATAAAATACACTTTTTGAAGTGCAGAATTAAATGGATCCATTTTTACGGTGAACAAATGTAATACATCTTGTATTAAGTGAAAAATATAAATGATATTGGTTTTCTTAAATTGTTGAAAACGTAAAACAGTGTAAATGAAGTATACCGCATGCCTTGTTAAGTGTGGCACAGGAAGGGTGCATACGCATACATTTATAACAACAGAATGCAAAAAATAAAAGGAATTATACTGAAGACCTATTTATGGAATTTGTGCCCATCCTGCCCAGGTGATAAAACGGGATAATGCGTCGGTATAGCGACTGGCTACGGGCGGGACGACCAAGGGGTAGGAGTTCGAGTCCTGGTAGGATCAAGAATTTTCTCTTCTCTACGTTGTTTAGATCGGCTCTCAGGTCCACCCGACCTCCTATTCAATGGGTAGCGGGAGCTCTTTCCCTGGGGGTTAAACGGCAAAGACGTGAAGCTGACCTCTCGCCTTCAGCTAACGCAGAGATCAAGAAAATATGGATCTATACGTCCACTCCCCAATACGCTTCCATGGCGTATCGCTTAATTAGTTAAGTACAGGGATAGTCAGTTAGTTATTTAGTTATTTAGAGAGGGTGGGTTTCCCCATGCACCGAGACCAGTTTGATCTATTGTGCTTCCCTCTGATATTCTACTAGTCTCTATACCCTACCGATAAATGGTGCGTACCATCAGTCCCGCCGAGCAAGCGAGTTCGGTCACTTGCTTAGCGGTGTCTATAATGCTTCCCCCATCTATCAGAGGCCTTAGAGACTGTTGTTGGGCGGGAAACGTCCTGGAATTTGGCTCAGTGATCCCTTTTGGGGATATGAGGTTATTTTACGTGCCGTAAAGTTACGACACGGGACACACAGCTTAAAGTCCCTCCCGGAGGACTTGTTCCCTGAATTTTTCCGCCCTTAAAAATTCGACAACCTCCGCCGGGTATTTGAACCCGCGTACCACGAGTCATGAGGTGGGAACGTTACCTCTAGACTACGGAGGCCGCTTAAGCACAGGGATAAATTTATTCCTATGAATATCCTTGGCTTGGCTCTGTTTAGAAATACTGCGACTATAATATTTATAAATTACATTTGCATTTTATAGGAGACTTGCAATTCTTGTTTATTGCTTGATCGTCTGAGAAAAGAAAAAAAACATTGTGTAGAATTGTAATTTTGAACGCTGAGAAGAATTTGATTCTGTTGATAGGGGAGTTAATCACCATTGAACAACGAATCACTCGGCTTTCAGCTCTCTGTACACAAACAAATCGACCACTTTTTTAATTTCTTTAAACTTCAGATCAGGTTTCATTCTAATGTCACATCATTTTTCCTTCTGAGACTGTTCATGCTCTTCTCTATAACATTTAATTAAAGCAATAAGGCAATTACTGACTTTCTGGAAATATCCATCGTCCTGTTTTTTGTTTTATTTAAGACAACGTTTCGGCAACTTGATTCTGTCTCCATCCTTAGGTACAGAACCTACTTATTTTGTGCCCACTAGGTAAAGTGAGACCCTATCTCCGGACCAACAAAGTAATAAGAATGGACGCGTGTTGGCCAACCCTGAAGCTGCCGCTGAAAACTCAAGAGAGTCAGGTCTTCCTTTGCCTTAAGGTTAGCCATAGCATCGAAATGGATGCCTCTGATGTGACGTACATACATCAGCGTTTCTAGTGATCCTACTTAGGATACGGTTTCTTTCTTAAGTCGGTGTCCCGTCTGCTTATATTTAGATGATTATCAAGACGTGTAAAATACTTAATTTGCCGCTCAATTTGATTGCTCAATAAATAATTTGGCTTCGAGCCAGATAACTTACACTGAAATTAATGGCGGAAGCCGCCTATGGGATTCATTTAATTATGCATAGCCTCCAGCAGTCTTTGTTAGATGGATTATTGCGTATCACCACAGCATCGCAGTCTCCGCGTTTGTCTTGCAGGCGGATACAAGCAGACTTGAGTGAGGCGAAAAGCGGAATGATTTTTCTCTCAGCGGGAGTCGAACCTAGTTCTCTGAATACGTTTCATAATTTGCCATTGTAGAAACGCTTTAATATGCAAATAAAATCCGTAGATTTTGACATGTTTTAATAGTCAACGCTCGAAATGTAAATTTACACAAAGAGAACTATTTGCAATATCAGTTACTGCCACAATGAAATGCAAGAGCCTATTTTTGCAAAAATTTCCCCTTGTAAATATATTTGTATACTAAACTTCGTAGCTATCATTAATTTTCTTCCTCACTCTCTGAGGGTTGCCTTTGAACCTCGCTACAATTATTGATGTAATTTAGGTTAATTATATGCTTAAGGAAATTAATTATAAGCGTAGAAATGCGGGGAGCCGGGATATTTCCGTTAGAGCGAATACGCTATGGCCTGAACGGCCGAGGACTCAGAGTTCGATTCTCAGCAGGGGCAAGACACTTTTCTCTTCTCCATAACGTTCAGACCGCATCCGGGGTCCATCTAGCTTACTATAAAATAGGTATCGGTTTTCCTCCGCGGGGTAAAATGGCAGGGGAGTGAAACTGACTGCTCACTTCCATCTTGAACCGAGATGAATGGTGGAGCTATATCTCCACTACCCCGTACGTCTTTATAGAGTGGTCCTTAATTAATTAAAGCCCATGGATAACTCTGCTTTCCTCCTTAGCTTGGAGGGCTGAGGTTCCATCAATAGCCTCATATATATACGCGATTCAAGAGACTAGGAAAATTGAGATAATTTCTTTCAGGTATTTTCTAGAAAATATTGTATTACGTAGGCTATGATGCATTGAAAATCGAAGATCTTAAATACACAAATAGTTGTAAGTTAATTATCAAAATATTTTAATCCTTAGGGCTCCCTATTGCTATATAAAGGTTCATGTTCTTANAGTTAATTATCAAAATATTAATCCTTAGGGCTCCCTATTGCTATATAAAGGTTCATGTTCTTACGACGCTCTGCCGCAACCAACATCGCATTTGAGAGACACCTTTATTTTAAAGGATCAGACCGAATATGCATGAAGTGTTCATAATTTTATAAAAACTTAGATATCACTGCTTAATGCAGTCTTTTCAGACGATCAACAGCCTTAACATGAATAAAAATGTGACATTTCGGCCACAAAATTTACCTTATTTATCAAGGAATGTTGTAATGAGTGGTGCGAATTTGTCGACGTCCGGAGTCCAGTCTTTGTTGTCCTGAAACTGGCCAATAGATGAGCAGTGGCGGGACAAACCGTCAACTGTCCACAGCAGACCAAGCTCAATGTTGCTTACATTTGCCTAACAGTGGGTATCAGCGTTAACCCATTTTATATTAGACAGCATCAAATGTTGCAAGATTCTCTTCTTTACAGTGTTCAAGCCGGCTCTGGGTCCCACCAACCTCCTAGCCAATGGGTACTGGAGGATCTTTCACCGGGAGTAAAGCGGCCGGGACTTGAAGCTGATCATTCTTATCCAGCTAGTGTCGAGGTCAAGAATGGTTGAGCTATACCTGCACTCCCCAATATGTCTTCATGGCTTGATGCTTAATTAATTAAGCACAGGGACAGTTCTACATTTATCTTTACGGCATATAATATTGCATAACTTGAATGTACACGGAGAGCAATTTCTTTCGCTTGTAACATCAGTCCCTGATATTGAGGGCAGAGGTGCGCTAAAGAAGATGGTTCTTTATTCAACGCTGCCCATCATCTTAAAAAACTTAATAGCTTATATTTTTAAAAGAAAATCCTGCAGAGGGCTTTTAATTTCAATGCGCGCCTCTACATTACGGCAGCGTTAGGATAGCAGCGGTTACAGTGCCCAAATTAGTGAGGGCATCTTCATTCACTTCTCGGTAATAACTGGAACGTGCCAGCTCCTGGGTGTAACAGAGCGATCCTCAGAAACCGGTTGCCACACAAAGTCTCAAAGCAAAGAGCTCTTCTTGAGGGCACACGGTGCTGAGCCAACATTTTTGTAAAGCTGCACACAAAAACCAACAATTCATGCTTGAAAATATATAAACAAGAAGATAACATGAACAGAGTTGTCTTCTGGTATAAAACACCATGTAGTCCGTTGAAAGTCAGCTTATGTTTCGGAAGAACGTCGCCTCCATCTTCACGGCCAAAGAATAATCCAAGGAAGAAACCAATATGAAGTGTATATGAAGCTCTGGTTCTTTCTTACCCGGTTTATTCTTCGACCATGAAGTTGGAGGCTACATGTTCCTCCGAAACATCGGTTGATCTTCAACAGAATACACAAAGTTATATCCCATAAGATAGAAATCTTCATAACAACTGCTGTGAGAACGTGAAATCCTACAAGGCAACAAGATGTGTAACACATCAGCTTAGTACTGGATCCCGGAGACGAAAATTCTGTTCCGTATATTAGACTAGGACAACTGAATTGTTTCATGGAGTCGTCATAACTAAAACTCATAAACAAAGCTGTATAACGGAGAAGGATGCTAATACTTTGACCTTTTAAACATTAGTTAGTTACATGGAAGCAAGCATCATTCAGAATCACGAAACGTTCTGAGTTCTGAGGAAGCAAATGGGAATTTATGGCACAATCATCATTAAAGTGTTCTTTCCGAATCGTGTCGCCACGAACTCGATAGTGAAAAATATTACTTGAATTCGAAGCAGTCAGTTCAAACAGCTATAAAACTAAAAAAGTGCATTCATTGTTGTCTCAATTAAAATTAATTAGTAGCTTTCACATGACAACGTCCCAGCTTCTTCAAGCCTGCTTATACATTTTGGTTGAGTCAGTGAAAGTTGGAAGCATAAGGAGTGATTATGTTCACTGCCATCACAGATTTAGCACTGCAGTGTTGGTCATTTTTTTTTCTTGTTCTAGAAAAGATTTAAATTTTAATTGCAGTCACAGAGGCCTATAATTTCAAATCGTTACTAATAAAATTTCCTCAAATTTAACAGTTTGTTCTTGTCAGAACCACACATAGGCACCAATTCCGTTTTCACACCATACATAAACTTCACTATCACAACCGTATTTGGAGTGGGGCATACCATTTATTCTACGTGCCATGCCAATGGTTCTAAATATTGAAGCTTGTATAGATAATAATCTTAATATAAGGGGCGTCGAAGCGGCCTCCGTAGTCTAGAGGTAACGTTCCCACCTCATGACTCGTGGTACGCGGGTTCAAACCCGGCGGAGGTCGTGGAATTTTTAAGGGCGGAAAAATTCAGGGAACAAGTCCTCCGGGAGGGACTTTAAGCCGTGGGTCCCGTGTCGTAGCTTTACGGCACGTAAAAGAACCTCATATCTCCAAAGGAGGTCACTGAGCCAAATTCAAGGACGTTTCCCGCCCAACAGTAGTTTCTAACGACTCTGATAGATAGGGGAAGCATTATAGATAGTGCCAAGCCAGTAGAGGCCGAACTCGCTCGGTCAGGACCGATGGCACGCACCAATATCGGTAGGGTATAGAGACTGGTGGAATATCATAGAGGGAAGCACAATGGACCAATACTGGTCTAAGTGCATGGGGAAACCCACCCTCTCCAATAACTAACTAACTAAGGGGCGTCGAGGTAAAGCTCCATGCATTCTAGACTTGGGCATTACACGGAGGCGAGTAGTCAGCTTCACATTCGGTAGGATCTGGAGAAGAAGTACACTCTACCTCCTGGATGCAACACCCTGTGGGCCCCAGAGTCGGTCTGTAAGGTGGCGACGCTTAAAATGGCTGTCGTACGGGAATCCCAGTCACCTAGGCTTTAAAGGCCACTTTACCGACTGAGATATCCCGGCTCATACGGTGCATAATAAGTTCTTTTTGTTAGTGGGGTGGGACTAAGTCCCTTGTACTGCGGCCACTTCTGGCCTATTGTATCAGCCCCAGATGATAGGTGAGGGTGATTGTGGAGCAGTTGGTGGAATGAAGATTGGCAGGGGAAACCGAAGTATTCGGAGAAAAGCTACCCCAGCGCCACTTTGTCTTGACCAGACCCGGGATCGAACCCGGGCCGCCGCGGTGGGAAGCCAGCGACTAACCGCTTGAGCTATGGCGCGGCCTTACATGTTAAGTTAATCAATGAACTAATTATTTCAGCAAACATAAAATCAGTTTAAGAGGAGAAAAAATAAAGTTAAAAAATCATTTTTTGACAATACCCCTGATAACCATGTCCACAAATTTAATTTTCCCTTTTCATCCTTCCGTAATTGAGTTACGGAATATACGCCATTATCTCGGGTTCATTTTACGTTTCTGTCAGAATCTCAGCTTACATAGCGTCGAAGGGTACGCTGACTGATAGGTAATGAATTTGAAGGGCTTTGAAAGGAAACGGTCGTGGCATAATCAAGATACTTTGCCGGGTATTTGCCTGAAGAGGCTGAAGGAAAACACGAAAATACTCAGGATAGGCTATGTCATGAACCGAGTACCTCCTGGATGCAAGTTCAGAGTGGTACCGCTGCCCAACCTCCTCGGTGTGTCACCATATCCTTGTGTATAAATATAGAACAGTCAAATCCGTTATATGAGGGGCAGCATACGAAAGAATGTGTAAGACAGAGATTTCAGACCTATATAAAAACTCCGTCCTTTAGTTCGCAAGTGAACTATACCGACCGAGCTACCGCCGCTTGCCGGTGAAGTTATTACCAACTTTGGCGGATAGAGGGTGTGACGTGGTCAGCCTAGCGAATCCCCACTCAGACCTGTATAGTGATGTATATTGAATAACGGGCAGTTTCCGTCTTTGAATGACTTTTGAATACAGAGGGAGCGAAAACCAAACAGCGAACAAGAATAAAATTTCGGAATAGTTTAAAAAGTATTGTCATGTGTGGCGAATAATTGTGGGTTCTATTTCGGATGATTGGATTTATTAGCACTTTGGTTACAATTTCTCTTTAATCACACTTAAATACAGCACTATCTATAATTTACATATTTTCCAGTTCACCGCTACACACGCACCAGGGCTTCCAGTCTTCACTAGTTGTCTCCTGGCAACGGATCTCAGCACAAAAATTAGCACTTCAAATCACTTTAAGTCTTTTTGCTTTTTCGTCTTCAAGAACTCTGGAACCTCGGAACTAAAAATTCTTCTAGACTCACTCCTCCAGCTTACGACTGACTCGTAACTGCCCTTGAACTGAAACTGCCACTACATTCACTTCTCTTATAAGCACTCTGCATTAGTCTCTCCCTCAAGTCTAAGCTGTAACAGATAGTCGTTATATAAGATTCTCACGGACCGCATAGAAAACATCTTTCGTTCTTGGCTTCTATTATTGTAACGCATTCAACTAAAGGTTGTTTACAGGTCCTTGCCTAGAACTGGCGATTCTTCTATTGTTGCTCTGTGTGTATTCGGTCGCGGGGTGTTTACCAGTCCGTTACCTAGCAACGCTCTGAACATCCACGTTACAATATTATGTTGAACAGTCGTCAATACATCTTCTCAATACACTCCTCTTCTAGATAATGCGATTTGTTCTTTATGCTATAATACTCGTAATTATCATTGTCTGTCCCACACCAAACGATTCTGCGTTGTCTGGTTGTGGTCAGAATGTCGTCATCCAAATTTTGTTTCTGTTTCATGCAACGCAATAATTACGCCCGTCGTCATGGCATCGTGGTAAGGACGAGGAACCTTGAACTGCATTGAACGGAACCACAATAAGAGCAAGTTAAATACCAAGTCCCAACTGGCTTGTACCGTCACGGCTTTGATGTTTCTTTTTCGTCATCTTTTATATCTTCCCTTCTCACGTTTATTTTTTATTGTTATATATCATGATCGTTTTCCAATTCTAAAAGCCCGAAGGTTGTCAGTCTACACCTGCCCGTGGTGGTCCGATTCATTAGTCTAGTCGCCGTAAGGATATAATTAATCGCCAGGCAAGGAGGTTACACGCGGAATGGAACATTTCAAATGTTTAATATTACAAAGATAGAGTTATCACTATACCCACATTCCAGGCAATGTAAGAAAGATCCCTTACATCGAATGAAAAGGAAGATTGTCATTCTATTCGGATTTTAAGCTAATTACTGTCAGCCGTGTAGATCTCTGTGTCTAAAGAGAGTAAAAAAAAAACTGTAAAGTTGTCGCCGTGTTTGATTAATTAAGCACTACGCCATGAAGGCGCATGGGGGAGTGGATGTATAGAGCCACATTTTCTCGACCTCGGCGCTAGTTGGAGTTGAGTGGTCAGCTTCACGTCCCGGCCGCCTTACTCCCGGGGAAAGAGCCCGCGGCATTCACTGAATAGTAGGCTCTGTGGGCCCCAAAGGCGGTCTAGACATGAGGAACAGTAAATTTTTTACACTACCGGGACTCGGACTCCTAAATCTCGGTCATCCAGCCTGTAGCCAGTCGCTATACCGTCTACGCTATCTGTAGAAAGTAGAGAATTAAAAATCTACTTTCGACAAATCTCTAACATGGTACGATCTTCATAATTTGCTTATAGTGTACAACGTATTTTATGTCACACACGTATCGTCTATGTAGGACATGTCAACCGTCCTTCTGTATCCATGTGAAACTTGGCTTTAGACCCCAAAGGCAGAACACAGGTTGAGGTTGTTTAAGAACGATTTGCTGAGGAGAATATTTAGACCTAAGAAAGAGAACAGGATGTTCTTGAAAGAACTAATTGCCAACTTTCCTATGATTTGACAGAGACTGCATAGAAGACGATGTCTTCAACAAGTCTTCGTTGCCGCGGGAACGTCTTTACCGAGTTCTTACCTAGCAACGATAGAGGGTCACACGGACAAACTCACAGATAAGATACGGACTGCACAGAAAATAGTGCGCCAAACATTTTCCCCTATTGTTGCTTGTATTCGTTGGCTTGGGACCGTACCTAGCCGTTGCCTAGCACCGAAACGAGAAATTCCTTTCACCCGAACCATTGCTTTGCAACGATAGGAGGGATACACATGCAGGCAACAAGCTGATGGGAATGATTTAGGAAGTACGCCTTTGAGATGGACTCAGCTGCCACTATATACATACAAAGTTCCATAAAGATTGATTCAGACATTCAAAATTTGAGATGGGAGGGATAAACCTCATAAGCCTCATTTTAGGAAAGTAGCCTGAAGAATGGAATATGGACAANAGACACACAAACAGGATGAGGATCGCTTAAGCCTCATTTTAGGAAAGTAGCCTGAAGAATGGAATATGGACAAAATTACACAACAGGGAGATTCATAATTTGTACTCTTCATCAAATGTTATATGGGACTAACTAAATTCATGGAGCTGAGCCCTTATTGAGATGCCGCCTGTTGTACAGCTACTCAAGAACCTTTCATCACTTTATAAAACCCGAAGTTTCATTACCATGTTCACAAAAGCCCTTCATTGGTCCCTGTCCTGAACTAGACCAGTCCAGTCCATACCCCCAATCCTACCCCAATTCTCTTCTCCCCAATTCGGGCTACATGCCCTGCAAATCTTATCTTCCTCGACTTCGTCATTCTAATTATACTTGGAGTACAAGTTATGAAGCTCTTCACTATGCAGTCTTCTCCTACCTCCTGTTACTTCGTCTTTCTTCGGTCCAAGTAGTCTCCTCAGCATCCTCTTCTAAAATACTCTTAGTCTATGTTCCGCCCATGATGTCAGAGACCAAGTTTCACACCCATACAGAACCACAGGCAAAATTATAGTTGTGTATTCTAATTTTTTAGTTTTTAGACAGCAGACGAGAAGGCAGAAGGTTCCGGACTGAATGGTAGCAAGCATTTCCTGAGTTCAATCTCCTCTTAATTTCCTCCTGAATCAGGTTTTGATTTCTTAGTCATTCCCAAATATCTGAACTGTGCCACATTTTCAAAACATCTGTTTCCTATTTTATGTCATGATTTTGCCCTGCATTTTGGTGACGAGACACCAACATATACTTAGTTTTCTCTACATTTTCTAGACCAACCTCCTAACTTGCATTAATTAGAGTTTCTGTGTACCTGCCAGTAGATTCACATCATCAGCACAGACAAGCAGCTAATGTATCCCCATTTAATTTCAGTCCCATCTGGATTTCCTGGGCCTTCTTAATGGCATACTCCAACGCGTTATAAGGTTCTACAAACCAGAACAGAGAGATGAGCGAAACGTGTCGCTGGTGTGGCGATATGCAAGATATAAACAAAATTTTATCAGGAAACATTAAGGGAAGAAACCGTTTGGGAGATCTATGCCAGGATGGTAAGGGAATATTGAAATTAATCTTAGAAAAATGGGCGTGACTGTGTGAATTGGATTCATATGGCTCAGAATGCGGGTCAGTGGCGGGCTCTTACGAACACAGTGATGAACTCTTGATGACCTAGTCTGTTGACAAGCAGTGTCACTACCCGTATATGACAGTACCGGTATGGTTATCACAACTGACCAATTCAACGTGTCATGCCTAATATGATTGGAGCGCCGTGTAGCTGCACTGCCGGCAGCTTGCATTTGCCACCCCACTTACTCTCAAGCTTTATGACTCACTTTAGTTCAACAATGTCCTACTTTAAATGAGATTACGTAACTAAGAAGCTGTTTATATCATAATTATTTTAAGTACAGGCATTTTCATGTTCAAAATTTTAACTTGTCGTTTCTAAAACCTGTTTAGTGAGTTTTATATTACATTTCTTTAGTAAATCATAGACAAATTTCTTAAAGTGTGAAATTAATGAATGCTAATTGCAGCACCCGTGAATCACAACATAATGTCCAATAATGATAATTTAATCACAATAAAATATGAGTATATAGGCTACAGAATTTTGACATGTATCTATATATTTGTCACTATGGAAATATTCCTTTTGTTGTTTCATTGAAAGCCAACATTTGAACTTATACACGTATAAAGCCCAACACTCAACAGAAATCTCCACTTAAGATTAAGAAGTACGAGACAGCTCTAAGTTCCACCTCGTAGCTGCCACAGTTTTCTTCGGTTCAAAAATTATGCAAAAAGACCAAGTCTTCGCTACACCAAGATAAATTTTGCATGGTTTCATGCAAACAATTATAATGTCAGTAAAAGCAGCATACAGGACTGGAAGATGTCATTGTATCATATACCATATCGCATTCATAGTCTACGCGTGTCCCTTTGTCAGGAGATGCGAGTCAGCATATTTGGAGACGTTTTAAGAGTTGTGTGACAGGGGTTATGGCACCACGTACAAAGCAGATGATGTTTGAGTGTAGCGTGTACACAAAATTGGATCTAAAACGCAGCCCAAAGCCACGTGAAACTTCTCTTGACTTTATGATCCCTAGACATCAGCTTCTTAGTGCACGTGGAACTGTCGTAATATATTCAACTAATTTCAGGAGAACGCAAATAAGTAAATATATTTCAATAAAATAAAATCAGTGTACATGTCTTATGACTAAATATGCTTTCAGCTACATTATATTTCGTCTGTTACAGATCAACATAAACATGTAAAACAAATGTAATTAGATAAACAAGGAACGTTATAAGTAAGTGGATAAAATTATACTACAAATGAAACACTATTTTCATTGCTGTTATTTAATTCATATACAGTTACCACATGGACGAAGACGAAGGTCATTAAAAGTTTGAATGTCAGAGAAGAGTTCATCGAAAGGTGATCACATTTCAGCAGATAGAAATGTAAGGAAAACCCGGTTGGTAACAAAAGCAGTTTATTTCCATAAATATTCGTAAATTATCTCCAGACAAACTATATTGAATATCTCTATACTGAGTGACGTAAAAAAAGAAGTTTTTAAGAAAAAAATTATAAAAATTAGCGGCTGTGTGGATTTGAATGAAACTCGCGTAAGGTGTGTAGAAAATACAGAAGCATGAGCACAAAGAAATGAGTCACTTTACCTGATTTGCCACAAAAGAAAAATATTTCTGTTTTGTATGTTTAAAATTTGCATTTTAATTATAATTCAATCACATGCCTGGTACCGTAATCAATGCTGAATAGGACTCCTGTTTCTTAAATTGCTATTCAAACGCTCCTCTATCCGCTAAAGTTGGCACTAACCTCGCTGACAAGCGGCGGTTGCTTGGTCGGTATAGTTCGTTTGCGGACTAAATCCACGGAGTTTTTTGTTGTTTAATTGTATTTTATGCGCCACCCCGAACATAAACCGTAAAATATAATACTAATTATTCTCCTTGACTTAAAAAAACACATTAAATCTCTTCTATTAATGTGATGGGACTCTGGCTTCCTGTATCGCAATAAATTTGACTTGGATTTGTTCTATAATGCTAACATTTTTAATCTGTTTATAATGTCATTTCGTGACTGGCACTGTAGTGTCAAAGAAGAGAAAGCCAAACAGAACAATTTACTATCAAAGTTCATAATGTCGGTCTACTAATGCAGTAATTTTGGGGCTTTCTATGGTCTCAGAACCCTTACACATGAGCTCATGTCTTCCCTTCGAAGACCCTTTCTCTTTACGACTGAAATGCGATTATAATTGCACGTTGTGCTGTGTAAATACTAGGAGCAGAGCGGTCGATCTCGCAGGACTGTCACAGCCAGTCACTTTAAGAAGGGGGTACAGTCAACTTAGTATTTATGCGCAAATTCGAAGATGCACCTTAAATGCCGCTGCCACACAATCCTCTCCGATTCACAATTCAATATTATAATAGCCATTTCCTGCATATATCGCCCAGAATAACACGTGAAAAGTAAAGCAAGAAACGAGCAACTGTCTGATGAAGTAACTTGCAGAGATCCAAGAATGAAATTCATTTGTGATAAAGTAATAAAACAGAATATAACATTGAGTAATACAGATGCTTTTCCATTTGTATTGATTGAAGAGTACGTAAGTGAATAAGATGGATACGAAGGTGTGTATAATACATAGAAGATGAAATGAACAAGAAAGCCCTTGCACTTGAAAATTAGGTCAACAACCTTAAGTGAAAAACTGCTGCACAAATTGGAAATACCCAGCTTCAAGAACAGTGGCAGATCATCTAATTAAAACAAATGGTCCACAGTTGGAAAATAGGGGTTCGAGCCTAGTATGACGCGATGGGCGTTTTTCTCTACTACATCCGCAACTATTCTATAAAGGGCATAAGGGGGAAAAGAGGTATAGATGGCAGTCATAAAACTGTCTTCTGAAATTTCCGTTTAATGCTCGATGCCTCGTGCACATGTTCATGAAGGCAGGCAAGTGGTTCCACAGCAGAGTTCTTTCTGAGAAACTGTTCAACTACTGAAGACATTTCATTCTTTTTGTGGAACTCAAGGTTCGTTACTTTGCAGGATTAGAGATTCTCACAGCGGTCATTATGAAGAGTTCTGCCTTCTGGGATATAACGCCGTGTAGTCCGTTGAAAGTCAACCGAAGTTTCGGAGGAACACTTCGCCTCTCATCTTCAGCACCGAAGAATAAGCCAAGTAAGAAGTCAGCATGGAACATGTAGCAAGTTTTGCTTGTTTCTTGCTTGGCTTATTCTTATACCTGGAAGATAGAGGCATCAGTCTCCGTAATGCTGGTTCACTTTCAACGGACTGCACGGCGTTATATGACAGAAGAGAGAATGTCCGTTATCCTGATTACAAAATTCTGCCAATCGTCCCTATTCTAGAGTAGTCCACTCCACAACCTCATTTTTATTTATATAGATGATCCACTTAAAACAATCCTGCCATCCATTCCTAGGTCTTCTAAGTGGTCTTTTCCCTTCAGATTTTCAGACTAAAACTCTGTAGATGCATTTCTCACCTGTATAAAGCGTGCTTTTCATAAGGTTGCCTGTAGCTGTGCGGCAGGACACTGGATACAATATATTTCAGTTACACAGCGGATATTGCAGGAATAGGGTGCGAGCATGTGAACCGAATTCGGGTGAAGTGTTCTATCTTCAGGGATGTAACGACAGTTAAGGTAAAGTTGCCTCTGTGCTTAACTAATTAAGCAATATGCCATTAGGGTGTATGGGGAGTGGATGTATAAATTCGAGTTTTCTTGACCTTGGCACTATTTGGAGGTGAGTGGTCAGCTTAACATCGGGGAAAGAGTCCCCGGCACCCATTGAGTAGGAGACTGGGTGTGCCCTAGAAGCGGTCTGGACGACGTGGAGAAGAGAAAATTCTTGACTACCGGGACTGCAGCTCCTACCCCTCCGTCGTCTAGCCCGTAGCCAGTCGCTAAACCGACAGCGCTATTCAGGTTACAAACCCATGTACTTCGTTCAGAGGAACGTCTAGCCTCCATCTTCAAGGTCGAAGAATAAACCAAGCTGAGCTTTGCTTGTCACCTGCTTCACGCTTTTTTCTTGCTTGAATTATTCTTCGAACCTGAAGATGGAGGCGAGATGTTCCTCCGAAACTCCGGTCGACTTTGAACTGACTACACTGCCTCCATAACCACGGTCGCGAGAATCTCAGATCTTACGTAGATTCAAATGACTCGAGGTGGGGTCCAAGGCGAATTCCTGTTTACAAAGTAATGAATATTGTATTTTATAAAATCCGTGGAATTTATTGACCAGCTTATAATAAGACTGCCACTTCATGGAGTTCTGGAGTCGCCGCAGTTGGAGGAACGCACGCCAAAAATCACAACAGTTAAGCGGTAGAAGTGTGAGGGCCGGCTCTAGGGCCAGCGTTAGCAGACCGCAGGTGATGGTGCGGCCAGTCCGCGCACGACCTCCGAGGGCTAACCCCAGTAGCCACTAGCCGGCACCTGCAGCTGATTTAGCGACCGACCGAGGTCGCTCCTTGGCCAGGACAATGCCCGCTGTACCAGAAGCAGCTTTTCGAAGATAATAAACCTCTCCAGAACAAGGTCATACACTAAAAATTCTACAATAGAACCTAGATTTACGTTCATACATGTACAGTAGCAAAGCAATAGATGACTTGGTTGGAGGTAGGATCTTTATAGACCCCTAAAGGATCTGTCTATACCACACGTAGATATATGTTAAGGTAAAAAGTAAAGTGCCGGTCACGGTCGCCGAGCGGCCTAAGGCATGCACTGTCTTCGCTCGCTTGGAAACCGGGATCGTGGGTTCGAATCCCACTCAGGGCATGGATGTTTAGTTTGTGTGTGTGCGTTTTTCTGTGTTTGTGTACAGTTAGAGGCCTTGCGGCGAGCTGATCACCCGGCCAAGGAGTCCTACCGAATGTGTAAGATCTAGAAAAACCGAAGTGAACGAAGAAGTTCATGGAGGTAGGCCTAGGCCCACTGAAGCTGTAGTGCCAAAGAAAAAAAAAGGTAAAGTTGTGCCTGCGCTTAATTAATTAAACACTGCACCATGAAGAACTGCGGTTAAATGGAGATATATTTTCACCATTCCTGACCTCGGCACTAGAGGTGAGTGGTTAGCTTCACCCCCGGCCGCTTTTCCCTCGGAGAAAGATCCTCCGGAACTCATTGTATAGGAGACTGCGTATGGGCACTGGAGCAAAGAGAAATTTCTTATCCCTACCTGGAATCGAACCCCCATCGTGCAGCTAGTAGCCCGTCGCTAAGCCGACTGAACTATCCTGTCTCCCCTATCAAAGATAATAAAGACAGACTGATCTACGCCTATAACCAACTACCTACCAACCTAACTTAACTCCATTGAGCTGAGTCCTTTTGGATAAGCCGTCAATTACTCAGCTACTGACATAGTTCCCAACTTCTTACAGAACCCAAAGGTTTATTAGCGTGTTCTTAAGAGCCCATACAAACAAACAAAACAAATTCAGTGCCCTGTAGTCCGCAAGCGAACTATACTGACCGGGCGACCGCCGCTTGTCGTCGAAGTTAGTGCCAATTTAGCGGATAGAGGGTGTCACGTGGTCAACGCAACGGCTCCCCACGGTCGTAAATTTCGGTTTTCTAGACCGGAGCCGCTATTTCTTTGAAATAGCTGCTCAATTAAACTCAAGAGGCTGAGTGGACCCTGTTCCAGACTCACTACTTCTCAGAAAATCTGGTAGCGCCAGGAATCGAACTCGGGACCTCTGAATCTATAGGCATGAACTCTAACCACTAGAGCGCAGAGGTGGTCCATAATAGCCTTTGCTACTACCAAATACAAGCATATTTTTTTCTCTCCCTGTGTAATATCAGTTGGTGGCAATGTAACGAATGGATTCCTTAAACCAGTTTTGCCTCATTCGTGTCCTTGAAGAAATGGAAACCTAGCTTTACGCTATAAGATGAACTGTCCTGGTTTGCCTGAAAGCCGGTAGATGTGGTTAGCTCTGAACAGGGATCTGAAACCGATATTGCCGGTTTCAATGTTCCTCTGTGCTTTAAAGTGATTAAACTTTGGCCCCATTCATGCTTCGTATTTTGGAGAACCTGATTCGTATCCCGGTTGCGTTGAGTTCATCTGAGAAGTTTTATCGTTTCTTCAAGTTGCCGTAATAAACATTATTATCTGTAAACCGAGCAACCTTCCTTCCTCCCAACTCGCATCTTAATATCGTTCGCAGTGAGTCTAGGGACTGGATACGGAGATGTCAAATAGACACATGAACCCATTAGGGAAAACGGCATACAGCGTTACTTATTCAGTATCAAATGTACTTAAACCCAAATTAAAGCTGTTAAACCAAAATTGTTGCGTTATACGTTCCTGTAAAGGGAATGTTCGAATTATGACCAAGAACTGACTGATACCCATTAGAATTTTCGATCTAAAGTGACACCTAGAGATCAATCAGTGCTTCGACACATATTAACACTCCCAACATTGCGTATTGCAAGTTACCTCTATGTCGTAAGTCTGACACCAGGGTGAGACATGAAGAGATTAATGCCTATTTATGGTTCTGCCACAGCTTTCACTTTGGGGCTCCAAGGTAAAGAACCCTATAAACTGAGGCAATGATTGCACAGAGAATAGTCATGACCTATTTGAAGATACTATTCTGCATTCATTTGAACAGGCTCAGGGAGTCCATGAAGACTCAATGAGAATAGCCAGTGTTCCGGTTAAGAATCGAACTGATCATCTTCTGAATACAAGCGTTGCCACTTGAGCCAATTTACTCGATACCATCAAAGAAATCGTGAGAGGAGTGTGAGTACAACCTCGCATATCCTTTCTGGCGCAATTCTAAGCACGTAATCTTTCAAACAAAGTTGGATATGAAGGTACAAATAAGAATATACACAATTATAATTTTGCCTACGGTTCTATGTGGGTGTGAAATTTGGTCTCTCACATTAATGGAGGAACATAGACTGAGGATGTTTGAGAACAGGGTGTTGAGAAGAATATTTGGACGGAAGAGAGATGAAGATAATATTAATAATATTATATAATATAATTAATATTAAGATGGATCTTAGAAGGACAGGATGGGGTGGTGTGAACTTGATTGATTTGGCTCAGGACAGGGACCAGTGACGGACCCTTGTTAGCACTATAATGAACCTTCATGTTCTGTAAAATTTTGCGAATTTCTTGAGTAGATGAGTGACTGGAGGCTTACCAAAAGGGCTAAGTCCGATGGAGTTAGTCGGATTGAAGACCACGGATATAACTAGTCTCCTTCCTCTGCTATGTTGCTTCACAAGATACTACCCCTGCTTATTGACGTATTAAGTCTCCACAAGAAGGAAGAAGTCGAAATCGCTCAAGTGTAAAATACTTTGGGAAGTGCTTCGGTTGTTGCCTGTGCTAGAGCAGAGCGTACACAGGGTCACGCTAGTCCACAGAAAGGGCGCTGACACAAGTTCAACATTATGCGGCAGGTTGTGACAGGAAGCAGCCAGCACGTGAAAGGAAGTGCCCGCAGCGTAACAAAAATCCAGATCACAAAAAGAAATATAGTTACAGTCCCTGACATTGAATCATTACTTTTGTTTTCATAACATAGCGTTGTCATACTTCTTGCCATCCATTTCCCAGACAATACAAACGCAGTCTGCTACCACACGGCAGGAGAGAGTCAAATTATGTTTTATTGTGTATATCAAGAGGGGATATACCCTGTTAAGTCACTATACGCTTCACGTTTAACGAAGAGATAAAAGTTTTTCAGCCACACACTGCTGGATAATTAGTTTCGGAGTTACAGACTTTCTTTTTGTCTTTTCTGCATGTTTTCATTACATTGATGTAATTAACTTCCTTCCTACAACAGTGTGGGGACTCATCTTCCCATTTCTGCAGTTAAAACAAAAACGTTTAATAAACTGATAAATAAAATATATTTTTGTCTCTAAGGAATTTACATCCCAAAGCACACAACGCAAGAGGAAGTAAGGACTTCGAACGTCACATTCTAGAGTCAAGAGAACTCGCTTCTATGATGTGAAAGATATACTTGACAACAACAGATGAAGAAAAAGGGCTTCAAGTGCATATGTATTCTTTCTAGTAAAAGGTAAAAAAGGGTAAAGTCGCTGTGCTTAACTAATTAAGCACAATGCCATGAAAGCGTATGAGAAAGTGGATATATAGATCCACAATTTCTCGACCTTGGCACTAGTTGGAGGTAAGTAGTCAGCTTCACGCCCCTGCTGATTAACCCCCCGGGAAATAGCCCCCCGGTACCTACTGGATAGGAGGCTGGGTGGACCCCAGAGTCGGTCTGGACGATTTTGAGAAGAGAAAATTCTTGATGCTACCGGGACTCGGAACCCCTACCCCTCGGTCGTCCAGCCCATAGCCAGTCGCTATACCGACTGAGCTATCAAGGCTCATAAAATCAAATACTCTTACAGAAACATATGGCCGCACCATAGCTCAAGCGGTTAGTCGTTGGATTCCCACCGTGGCGGTCCGGGTTCGATCCCGGGGTCTGGTCAAGTGGGATTTGTGGTGGACAAAGTGGCGCTAGGAAAGGGTTTCTCCGAGTACTTCGGTTTCCCCTGCTAATCTTTATTCCACCAAATTCTCCATCATAATCACCCGAGACAGGCTACAATAGGCCAATCAGTGGCCACCGTGCCGAGTGGACCCAGTTGGACTCCACCTCCCACTAAGCGAATTAAAAAAAAAAGTACAGAAACATGTGCTTAATTATGTCTTTATGGTCTACCTGGCGAACGGCTGACACAGTAGATATTAAAGTTCATCTGGACTTCATGTAAAGTATCATTCCCAATTGCCCATTGACTGCCTCCAAGAATCAGAATTGTTTTTTAGAAGCTGGTCAAGATATTTCCCTTTATTGAACCTGGAACAGATCACTGTGTTCACAACAGCCCACAGGGACGTAACCTATCCTCAGCTAGATTAATCCAGTCTGCACCCTCACACCCAATTTAAGAACAATTTTAATAATATTCCCATTCACATCTAGGTCTCTCAAGTGATCTCTATTCTTCAGGTCTTCCAACCCAAATCCTACTCTTTTCTACCCTTAAGCAGGAGGCAGCACGTTCCTCCGAAAGGTTCAAGTTTACCTACCAAGGTACAAGGCATCAGAAATAACCACTTTGAGAACTGCGAATCTCACAAAATTCCAACTGCCCATTAACAGCCAAAAATACTATTCTCGCAACGTATTTCATACCAGCTCTTTCGAAATAAAACAGACGGCAAGGACATTTAAAATAACGGCTTAACATAACCGTCCAGGTTTTCCGGTTAGCAAGAATATAGTCCGAAAAAAGACTACTGGTAATTTTCGTTTGGTTCATTTCGCGCTTCTTTCTTTTTGGAGGTCAGAGTGAGCTGTGTTTCGTCTTGGTTTCTGACAACAGTGCGCTCGTAACATATAACAGCGTAAAATATTTATTTTACAGGGTTTTAGTACAAACTTCGTTTGAGACGTGTTTTTATTGGGAGCAGTCTCATCTCACCATTGTGTTCCAGTAATATTTTTATTCGAATTTCATTGCGAAACAAAAACCGAATGTCGGGGCTGAGATCCTGAAGCCTGGAGGTTCATTGAGAGACATACTCCTACTGTCTCAGTGGTTTCCCGCTCTCCCTCTCGACAAACGCTACAGGAAATCTTAACACAGGCAACGATCACTTCCTTCCATATCTCTCCCAAAGTCATGTGGAAATGTCATTATTACATAGGCGTGAAGGGGGAAGTCTGAACGCTGCAACTTCTCATGGCAGACATAGCCTATGGAGAAATTATTCCAATTTTTTTTTTTGCAGTTCATTCATAAATTTCAGTAAACGTAAGAGGCAAAATTTATCGACGTTACAGCTTATAATGTTAATAACAAATTCCGGTCTATTGTATTTAGAAAGAAGGAGAAAGTGAAAATCTGGGCTGAAAGACGTGGAATTTTTGCCTTAAACTCACAGCTTTGAGAGTTCAGAACCATAGCTCAAAACTTGTGACACAAGACAGCATCCCTTAAATAAGTGTATAATGCAAAATTATATTCATTTGACCTGAAATATAAAAGTCAACATTGTATTTCTCTTTTTGATTCAATATAAGAAGTACTCCTAGCTCTTTTCCCTTGTTGTTGATCATGCATTCCGTCTCAAGTTACTGAGTTTATTTCAAAACATTTATTTTTCAAGCAAATGAACCAAGTTGCAGCTCAAAATTTGGCCCCTGACAATCTTGAGCCATTACTTGTGTGACAGACGATGCCAGGAGCCAATACATCCACACACTTTACGAAGAAGAAATTTCCGACTTGATGTAGCATACGTATTTGCCGATCCTCCTTTATGTAGTAAAGGCAGTGGTAAAAGTAAAGGTATCCCTGTAACAGGCAGTGGAGGCCCATAGGGTTGTGAGATGTTGAGGCTTCCACATTTTCTAGACAATCGGCTCATAGATGGCGACAAGGTTGTCAGCCCTACGCGCCGGCCGCCCTTTACCCCCAAGAATATTCCAAGAATATTCCTGGTACTCATTTCTGTTAGAGGCTGAGTGGATCCCAGGGCCATAGTACGGCTGGAAGGATTAGGTAAATTGAACAATTCAGTGACATCATCGTGAATCGAACCCGTTGCCTTCCCGCTTGTAGTATAGGCCTCAACCAACTACGCTACCGCGTGACCGGTTCTCAATATCGCCTGTCTTCGTTGATGTTTCGTGGTGTTACTTTTTGATCTAGGAAACTTCCTTGGAAATACTATGTTCGCCGATGTCATACGCACCAATAACAACACTGTCAAGATGTCATTATGTCATTCAAACTCGTATTAAAATGGTGGACGTTGAAGTATAGATTCAGACAGACATCCAATCATGTCTCGAAGGTAAACATGTAAAGTTGTCCCTGTGCTTAATTAACTAAGCATCACGCCATGAAGACATATGGGAGAGTGGAGGTATATATCCCATTCAGTGACCTTGGCACTAGATGGAGGTGAGTGGTCAGTTTCACGTCCCTGCTGCTTTACCGCAGGAGAAAGACCCGGTTTCCATTGGATAGACAGCTGGGTGGGCTTCAGAACTTGTCTGGATGCTATGGAGGAGAGGAAAATCTCTTGCCCCTGTCGGGAATCGAAACCGGGCAGTCGGGTCCGTAGCTCATCCCTATACCGACCGATAAAAATAACTTTTTATATCTCGTAACATCTTGCGCAACCAACAGTCGAGGCCAATATATGTTTACAGACAACAAACAATATCTTACAGTTACTCTGCTATATGTTTTAGCTTTTGATAGGTCATCATAAGGCCCTACTTATATGTATTTCGACCAAACGGCCATTGTGTGTCTGTGTGTGTGCGTGTAAAACGATCGTTACGTCATAATTAGAAAGATATTTGATCGTATTTTGAAGTGTTCTTCAAGGTTTCCCATTTAAGACAAGACGTAGTTTTTTTTTAGTTTCTTGGGGTGAGGTGGGACTGAGTACTTGGTATGTCGACCACTAATTTGTCTATTGTACCAGCTCTAGACGATGATGATGAATGTGGAGGGGTCGGTGGAATGAGAATTGGCATGGGAAACCGAAATACTAGGAGAAAACCTGCCCCAATGTCACTTTGTGCACCACAAATCCCACAAGAAGTGAGCTGGACTCGAACCCGGGCCGCAGCGGTGGGAAGTCGGCGACTACCGCCTGAACTATGACACGGCCTCAAGACAAAACGTAACCTAAGAAATGTTTTTGACGTAGTTTCAACACAAAATGACGCTCACATGTAATCGAACTCATGCTGAAACTTATAACTCTGGGTTAGGCGAAAGGGAGACGTGAATGCAGACTACGACGCATTTCCCACTGTCTCTGTCGCCACAAAAAACTAAATTTCCGGGCACCACATTGCGTATCCTCAGCTCTCCGAAGCGTAAACACAGATCTCGATTGTGCACCGTTGGTAAAAGCAGTTTCCTGGATCCTTCCATCGTGACGGTTGCCTTGCAGGAGCTCTTGCTCTCTGTTGTGGATTGGTGGAAACGTACTTTTTAATGACCGGACTAGGAATCAGCACTCACGAAGAACTGTCTGACCGTTCAGAGAGGCGAACACAGTGGGTACACATCACAAATGATTATCTGCTGAGAGGAGTTATCAACAGGAACTGTTACACTCCGCTCCAAATAACAAGTATGCTCTCACTAATTTTAAATACCAAATCAACTAATTATCTTTCCTGGACATCTCTATTTCAGTTCAAAGCCAGTAACGAACATAATGTTGTTCAGCCAACTCGTTACAGAACTGTTAAAATCTAACTGTGGTTCGGAGATTTTTTTAACTGAAAGTTAAGCCAGACGTAACTTTTGAAGCATAATTTAATTTTGGAAATTAAGCTGTGTTTCACAGACTGAAAAATTTACTTTGCACACTCACGAAAGCCTATGAATTTTATTCTGCTGTCGGGACATTAAGATTGTTTCATCAAAGTCACTCTGTTAGTCGCTAAAACACAAAAACCTTAGACAGCAAATATAGTAACTGTCAAAGCGTTACGGCAGGAAGAGGTGGAAGATCAGCCTAGAGAATGCAGTGCGTTTGTGTGTGTGAGCGAAAGAGAGGCTGAATATATTTAAAGACACTCCAGCATGGCTGTTTGAGACTGATTGAGGTAAAATTAAATTTTCCATTATTAAATCCGATAAAGGTAAATTTGTCCCTGTGCTTAACTAATTAAGCACTGCGCCATGAAGGTGTATGGGGGTGGATGTATAGATCCGCCTTTTCTTGACCTCGGCACTGGTTGCAGGTGAGTGGTCAGCTTCAGGCACCAGCCGCTTTACCCCCAGGGAAATACCCCCCTGTACACATTGGGTAGGAGGTTGGGTGGACCCAGAGCCGGTCTGGACGACGTGGAGAAGGGAAAATTCTTGACCCTACGGGACTCGAACCTCGATCCCTCGGTCGACCAGCCCGTAGCCAGTCGCTATAACGACTACGCTATCCCGGCTCCTAAATCCGGTGCAAAAGTAAATAAAATTATATATTTTTCAGAATGCAGATGAGTGGTTAATTGGGAAGAGTGCAAAATGAAACAACGGTAAATAGTGAGTGCGGAAGCTGAAGAATCTCCGCTGTTGGAAGCCATTACCAGGAAACGTCTAGTAACAGACTGAGATCGCTAGTGTGTGTGTAACAGTGATTTCAAATTGTGGAGTTCAACTATGGCGCTAAAATTAAGTGTTATTACGAGTTGTGTATTAAAGTGATCAATAAATCCAATCCAAAACCCCGTCTATAGTCCCCCATATGCATGGCAGTATGCTGGCAATTTCTTGTGTGGCTGGCTTCTTGGAGTGAGTTAGTTAAATCGCATATGCAAGATACCTGTGTTTCATACTGATTGGTTCTAAGAAAGATGTCATTGCGACTGCGGAACTTGCACAAGGGTTGTCCAACTGTTCAGAGGGTGGGCCACATTGACAAATTCTAAGCCAAAGGTGGGCCAATCTGAAGTGTCATTGTCAAAAGTGTGTAAATTGTATTTATATTATTAGTAATTATTTAATTTAATTATAACAGTCACTGGAATTTATTTGGCCAGGAGTAAGAATTATGAAGCTCCTCGTTATGTAGTTTCTTTCATTCTCCTGCCACTTCCTCGTTCTCATGTCCACATCTCCTTAGCTACATTCATTTATTCTGTATGTAAAAGCCCATTCGGAATGTTCCTGAAGAACGTGTATAACCATAATTAGGATTATTATTTTTAAATTGTCCATCTCCTTGAGCTTTTCCCAACCTTAACGTTTCGGAGAGTAGTTCCGCTTCCATTATCAGATACAAGGCGAGGGGAAATTTTTGTGTTCCATAACGCCACATGCAGAGAGAGTCCGTTTCAGTCACTGAACCAGTGACTGACTCAACACAATGGACGTGTCCAAACAACAATCGCAGTTGTCCTCAGTATATGTTCTACCCTTAATGCCATAGACCATGTTGCACACCCATACAAAATAAAGGCGAAGATAAATATGCCTCTGTGCGTAACTAAATAAGAACTATGCCATGAAGATGTATGGGAGGTGGATGTATAGACCCACGGATGCATTGACCTCGGAACTAGTTGGAAGGGAGTGGTCAGCTACTCGGCCCGACCGCTTTATCGCCGGTGGAAGAGCCCCCAGTACCAATTGGACAGGAGGCTGGGGAGGGCCCAGAATCGGTCTGGACGATGTGGAGAGGATAGAAACCTTTCCTCTACGGGACTCGAACTCCGGCCCTTCGGCCGCCCATCCCGTCGCTGTATCAACTGCTCTATCCGGGCTCCTCATACAAAGTACTAATAGGCCATATTACAGTTCTTTATACTTTGATGTTTTCATTTTTAGTTAGCAGTCGAGAAGACAGACACCTCTGAACTGCTCACAGATAAAAAGGTAAAGCTATCCCTACAACAGGCCGTGGAGTTCCGTATAGTTTGTAAGACGTCAAGGCTCCCACATTTTCTAGACAGATCCCAGATGGCGGTAAAGCTGTCAGCCTTACGCGCCGACCTCTCTTTACCCCCAACGTAGATTCCTGGTACACATTTCTGTCAGAGGCTGAGTCGACCGCAAGGCCATTGTGCAGCTGGAAGGATTAAGTAAATCGAAAAAAAAAATAGAATGACCTCACCGGTAGTCGAACTCACGACATTCCTACTTGTAGCATAGTGCCTCAACCAACTACGCTACCGCGTGCCCCACTGTTCACAGACGCAGAGGATTAATAAACTGGTGCCAAAAAGGCGAGGTGGATCACTCACCCACATCTCCTGTGAAGCAGAGTACAAAAACACACACACACACACACACACACACACTAAGCCCCAAATTCAAGCCGCGGAACACATCAGAATGAGCAGGGCTCCCTCTTTCCTCCCCACCAGCGTGTTCCGGAACAGTTGTCAGTCGTGCGTGATGAGCAGATCACATAGTGAACCACTTCCGGCCAAATAGGGGCGGAAACCCATGTTGCCACGTGCCCACATGATCCTTACTTTAAATTCTCATTCAATTACCGGTAAGATCTGGCAACACTGGTTTCATTAACAGTACCGTTTACTTAATGAGATGCGGGTACTTCGATTTGTTATGTAGTCATTCAAGTGTGACACTGACTCAGAGATCAGTGCGGTGAATGTAACAGGACAGAAAGAAACTGAGAATAGGAACCACGAGATGTGCTTCGCCATTGGACATGGAGGTCGGAGTACAATCACTGCAAGTGACGCACTTGACAGAGAATTTGTTACGGGATTTGTGCTTTTATGGCGCTGTAAAACAAAACTGAATTCTATTTGTGATTTATTTATGCAGGATATCGGTAAATTGGGTCAGGGGTTTACTGACAATAGCCCGTTGTTTACCAGCATGTAGCTGTCACATAATCAAGTTACTGATACAATATCGACAATTTTAATCCAGTGAATTTTTTTTCCCCCTTGGCACTACAGCCCCAGTGGGCCTAGGCCTACCTCCATGAACTTCTCCGTTCACTTCGGTTTTTCTAGATCTTACACATTTGGTAGGACTCCTTGGGCGGGTGATCAGCTCGTCGCAAGGCCTCTACCCGTACACAAACACAGAAAAACGCACACACACAAACTAAACATCCATGCCCTGAGTGGGATTCGAAACCACGATCCCGGTTTCCAATCGAGCGAAGACAGTGCATGCCTTAGACCGCTGGGCTACCGTGACTGGCTCCAGTGAAAATTACAACACCGAAAGTGGAAGAAAGCGAGAATAACGAATGCTGAAGTAATCTTCACACCTGCAAGAGTATACAGCCGAAGACGCCCTCAGTAATATGCAACTAGAAATGAATTACTGATGTTGGTTAAGACGATATAAATTAATACTTCAGTAGTGAGAAGCATGTTTCGTGTTTATTTTATAGCGTTATCATGTAGTATTTTATTACGACCCTAAACACTGGCCTCCATTCTATGGTAAATTGGAATCACTGTAAGAAACTGTTCTTCTTTCTATTTTATTTTGGCTTGTTTTTCCTTAGTATCAGTTTTGATGGAAACTGGTGATGCTGAAGCAGATGACAAGCCTTTACTTTCATAACTAACTAAATAGGTGGAACAGTGTCCTTGAGAAGTAAATAATTTCTCAAATAAGATTTTCTGTACGAATTTAGGGAACAATATTGATTACCATATCCAAAAGAATTTGTCACCGGTCCTTATCCTGAACAAGATGAATCCAGTTTACTCCAATCCTATTCCTTTAATATTAATTTTAATATTATCCACCGACCCACGTCCAGGTTTTCGTCGTCGTCACTTTCCTTACGATTAATTCCATATAATAGTTGTCATACAATGATAATCTCTATGGCCGGGCTTAAAAATCTCTACCCCATATTGTCGTATGTAACACTGATGAGGGTTAGGAAAAAATAAAATTTCCAATTGTTATATGGAAAGAAGTTTACATAAGCATACCGACAAGTTTAACAGCATTTCTAGGTCAGTTTGAGGAGTCTACATGGCAGTTCTTGTCATAACATTGATCTTTCCAGTACTACCACTACTTCAGATGAAGTGTAAAACCGTATTTTCAAGCCCCACTGCAAGCAGTTCAGCTAGACTTACTACGATCTTGCTTCAGTGAACAGCGCCTGCCTAGCCTTTCCCGCTAAACGGCACTGTCAGAGTAGTTGTCGGTATATCAAGGAGAATCCTCTGCCTGCCCAAACAGGATGCGTGGTGTATGGAGTCGACAACTTCCTGTCCGACCTTGAACAGCTTTCCAGTGGTGCGCTTTTCCATTGACCGTGCAATACTTATGTGTGCTACTAACTCAAGAAACTTCGTACAAAGTGAAAGCACAGTGGCCCTATATTACTACTTATACACTAATAAATTGCTTTAGTTACCGTATAGTCTGTCCAAAACAAAATCTGTTCAACGTGGAAACGGATAGAAAAAAGACGACTGTAACAGAAAATTGTCGGTATGCATGATTGTTGGCTTCAGCTCATGTAATCTTATGTCGACCTCCGCTTCCTAGCCTGCATCAGAGAACGAACATGGATGTCACAAATGGTAGCGAATTAAGCTTTAAGAATTGTTGCTTTCATTCCCAAATATTTTAACTGTGTCACATATGCGTAGGATTTAGTAGCTATCTTTATGTCATGATTTTTCTCTGCATTCTGGTGACAACAATGAACAGACATAATTTCCCAAACAGCATTAATAGATGGTCTTTGTGATGGGGACACAATGTGTTTTCTGAAATTCAGAACCCGTACTTCTAGATAATATTGTTTAGATGAATTAGAAATAATAAATACCATTAACGAATCTATTAGATATTTGGAAACAACGATAACAGATCGAAACCTGATTCAGGAGGAAATTAAGAGGAGCTTGAACTCGGGTAATGCTTGCTACCATTCAGTCCAGAACCTTTTGTCTTCTCGTCTGCTGTCCAAGAACATAAAAATTAGAATATACAAAACTATAATTTTGCCTGTGGTTCTGTATGGATATGAAACTTGGTTTCTGACATTAAGGGAGGAACACAGACTGAGGGTGTTCGAGAACAGGGTGCTGAGAATATCTGGAGCGAAGAAAGATGAAGTGACAGGAGGTTGGGGAAAACTACATAATGAGGAGCAACTTTTACTCTTCGCCAAGTAAAATCAGAATGACTAAGTCAAGGACGATAAGATGGACAGGACATGTAACATAAATAGTGAAAAGAGGAACGCATGTAGGATATTGGTGGGGAAGCCTCAACGAAAGGGACCACTAGGAAATCAAGACGTAAGTGGGTGGATAATATTAAAATTGATCTTAGAGAGATAAGATGGGATGGTATGGAAGGGACTGATCTGGTTCAGAAAGGCTCTTGCGAACACGGTAATGAATCTTCGGGTTCCATACATTTTGGGGAAATTTTTGAGTGTCTCCGTGACTGGCAACTTCTCAAGAAGGGCTCAATTTCATGAAGTTAGCTGACTCCTGTGAAGCATTGGAGCATAATATTTGTAGATTTGATTTGTTTCATTCTGGTCCGTCACACTAACAATTATAAATATAAACCACTCCGTCCAATGTGACATATAAGTTTTACTACATTAAAACTTATCTCCCTTACATGTTTCGGTCCTTACGGGCCATCCTCAGAGGGAACATCATTACAAACTGGAAACTACCATCACAATAGTTGTTTTGATTTAAAATACATACACTTATATCATATAATGCACAGTACGCATAAAGTCGAACGTTTCACAATCACAGCAGCTTCCTGGTGTTGTAAAGTTTTTAAAAGTTTCTAGATGTTGTTTAAAAAACCTTTACTGTCAATAGTTAAAATTTTTTAAACCAAGTAAGTTCGTGTCCGTACTCCTATCGTCCTTCTTGTATGGGGCAGATTAAACCAACGAACGGTGGATGAAATTTCTTATTTTTAATTATAGTGTAGTAGGACAATTTACACCACACCTTCGTAAATATTAAGAGCAGAAAATTTATATTTTATGCAAGTATAAGAAATAAAATATACCGTATTTACGCATGTATAGGCCGCACATTTTTTGCCAAAAATTCAAGAGGAAAACTGGGGTGCGGCTTATATTCGAAATATTCGAAATCACACTTCATTTAAAAAAAATTATATTCGGAATATTTCGGAATAATTTCTACTCCTGAAATAATATTCCAAGAAAATTATTTTTTTCTATAATTTCTGTCTGAAAATTGTGCTGCGGCCTATACACGCACGCGGCCTATACATGCGTAAATACGGTAGTATAATAATAATAAACATTGTACAAGTATATTTAAAATCACTCGAGTGGAAGAGATTCGAACCCGTGATTGGCTGAACTTTCGTTAGAAATAAATGTCATGTCATATGTGCTGTTCCAGCATTAGTGTCTCCTTCGAAAAACGTCTTTATGTAAAAGTATGTAGTCTGCAGTGTGTAATGATTAGCGCTTTTCGTGAAAGTCAATGACACTGTTTTCAAACGAGTCCCGCTACGCGGTTGCTGTTGTCTTGGATGGGAGGAAGCAAAGCGCAGGCACTACACGTCCGCTGCATACAGCATGCATGTGAGGAAGAAGGAAGCCGACCACTGACCCCCTGTAGGTTCGAATGACGCATATGCGAAGGGAGATGGATTCTGAAGGGATGGTGGCAGGAAGTGCTTTTGTTCAAATTTATCACCAATGGCCTAACAAGCATGATTATAGAAGACCCCTCTTTTCTTATGTTTCCGGGTACAAGTTCGGTAAGCCAAATACGTGAATTCTTCTGTTTTTGCTGTACTTTTACAGCAAGTATAAAGAATTTTCGCTATGCGGAATCGAACTTAAAGAGCCAGCCAGCTCAAATCGGATTTGTGACGGTTGAAGCTGTAGCGGGGAATATTTTCTCCATGCTCTTCTCTTAATTCTGCCGTTAATTGCATTATTTTCTTTACAGTTCACTAATTGCTATCAGCACCATGCCATTGCTGCGAGCTTGTGAATATTTTTATTTTTATTAGATGGCCGATCACAATGGCCGCGCGGTCCAAGTCATGAACTATCTTCGCTCGCTGGAATGCTGGAATCGTGGGTTCGAATCCCACTGAAGGCATGAAAATCTGTGTGCATTTATTCTGTGTGTAGGTAGCGGCCTTGCGACGGGCTGATCCCCCGTCCAAGGAGTCCCACCGACTGTGTATAGGATTAAGAACTGAAAAAGCAGCCAAGGTCCAACAGAGGTACTGTAGAGTCATAGACAGTCAGATAGATAAACAGATAGGCATACATAGATAGATTTAATTATGTGAGAACCAGTATGGCTCAGTCAGTGTAGCCACCAAGTTGCAGTCTTGAATGTGGAATGGGGTTCGATTCCCGGCGATGTTAGAAGTATTTCTCTTCCCCATCGCACCCAAACTGTTCCTCATGCTGGAATGTCCCGGCCTGAAATATTACACACTTCAACATGACCTGAAAGTCCAGTAGCCAGTTTTTTTTCCGTTCCGTTTGTGTACGATTTCTAATCGTCTATCATAGGATAGCTACCGAAAGCAGTGAAGGTGTACAGACCTACGTATCAGGCTCGAAAACTTCAGAAAAACGGTTTGCCTGAAAAGATTTAATTAATTAATTTCCTTGGCACTACAGCCCCAGTGGGCCTAGGCCTACCTCTATGAACTTCTCCGTTCACTTCGGTTTTTCTAGATCTTACACGTTCGGTGGGACTCCTTGGGTGGGTGATCAGCTCGTCGCAAGGCCTCTACCTGTACACAAACACAGAAAAATGCACACACACAAACTAAACTTCCATGCCCTGAGTGGGATTCGAACCCACGATCCCGGTTTCCAAGCGAGCGAAGACAGTACATGCCTTAGACCCCTCGGCTACCGTGACCGGCGCCTGGATTATTTAGTTAAAAACTAACGTAGCCATGATATATAATAAAAATAACTTCATTAAAACTAAAGACCCAATTTGTAAAGACTCATACATAATTAGCGGAAGTATTAGTGATACATTCTTAGAAATGTAGACACAGAAAAGAGAAATCATCCTAAAGAAACCCAAAGTACATTCGAAATGTAGAGAGCGGTTTGTGTCTCGATTTAATAAACATGTCTAAGCACTCAACACTTTATACTGGTAAAAAATATAAAAGACTCCAAAATTAATCGATAATTGAATCAGTATGTCTCATTTATCGCATAAATGAATTATGCTTTCCTTACCTTCACGTCCGAATGGGTGCAAAACATGCTGTAGACTGTTCAGTTTATGTTGTTAGTTTTATTTTATAGACCTTTGTCATGGAAGTAAACTAAAGCCAACAAACCTTTATTATTAACGTCTACATTCCGTGCGTCAGGACTATACGTATATATACTAGTCGTCAGGAGACATGACGGAACAGAACTTAATTGCCTGTCTCGCTCTGCGAATCAATATTCTTAGGCACTATGGGGCCAGCAGAATTTCCCCATCTCTTACAATTAGAAGGGGGCACGCGGTAGAGTAGTTGGTTGAGGCACTATTCTACAAGCCGGAAGGTCGCGGGTTCGAGACCCGATGAGGTGGATTTGTTTCAATTGACCTAATCCTTCCAGCCGCACTATGGCCCTGGGGTCACTTAGCCTCTAACATAAATGAGTAACAGGAATCTTCCTGGGGGGTAAATGGTGGCCGTAAGGCTGACAAACTCACGGCCATGTGTGAACCGATTGTCTAGAAAATGTGGGAGCATCGACATCTCACAACCCTATGGGCCTTCATGGCCTGTTATAAGGCTAGCTCTACCTTACCTTACAATTAGAAAATATATCGTACCCAACAAAATGCGGGTTTAAAATTGTCGTAAAATTTGCGGGTCTGTGGAAAGGAACAGAGACTCACATCCTTTTTGTCAAACAGGGTTAAATATGAGACATTTTCTTTCAGAGCAGAGAAGAAAATGAATGTGTATCCCTGTTGTTGCCAATTTACTTTAATTCCGTAGAATTGTTCGCATACTGAAGCATAATCTATCGTTTGAATAAATACTTGTAAGCCTTTAATATCCTTCCGTCCCTCTGAAATTTTGATCTTCCAGAATATAGAAATGGTAGTATTCTGCATATTATCCATAGTAATTATCATATGAAACAATGTTTCTGAGACTGAACTGTACGGGCATCGTATCTGCCATCCTCAGACAAAAAACCTGCTCTGTTGGACCCAATCGATAGAGCTAATCCCTGTCTCCAGAGGTAGGGACTAGCTCTATCGACTGGGAATTTACAGTGAGGGCATTTACCTGAGGATGGAGACACAGTCCAGTTTCCGAAACGCCATTTGAAACAAAAAAAATGACAACTGATAATGCCGAAAACTGATGGTTGTATTAATATACCATCGTGTGAAATTTTAGATCCCAAGTCACTAGACAGGTTCCCATGAAATTGGGTATTAATGATGGATAATGAAGGTGGGATGAAATTCTAATTAGGATCGTATCGATCTTCCATACGTAAGCCCTACTAAACAGTAACTCATTTGGAACGTTTCCCAAAATCAATTTATGGCACGAGGAATTGTAAATAATTCAAAACGTGGATGTAATTAAATTTCATTTGCCTTTTTTTCCCGATATGATGAATTTTCAACGAGATACAAGGAAAAAAAGACATGATTCTGCATAGCACCAGTAGCTTTGCAGAAGTGGGTTTATATCTGAAACCTACAGCAGGAATCATTCGCTTTAATTTGTTTCGCTTTCGGACGGAGAAAATACAGTGTCGGTGGTGAAGGCAGATTATAACAACGATATGATAAGTGCATTATTCAAAGAAACTAAGTAGTGAGTGCTCCCGATAACTGTGATTAAATTTCTTTCATAAAATATGGAAAGTATAGGTGAGCCAATTGGCTACGGGCTGAACGACGGAGGGGTCGGATTTCGAGTCCCGGTAGGTTCAAGAATTTTTTCTCTCCACGTCGTCCAGACCTGTTCTGGGGGCACTAAGCCTCCTTTCCAATGGGTACCGGGGGCTATTTCCCTGAGGGTACAGCGGCCGGGGCGTGAAGCTTACTACTCACCTCAAACCAGTGCCGAGGTCAAGAAAATGTGGATCTATACATCCATTCTCCCACACATTGCCGTAGTGTTTAGTCAGTCAGTTTGCCTAGGCGAGTCAACGGCCTGACACATAATTCTCCGTAGACAGGAAACATTAAATTGGACGTATAAGAAATAGGGGGAGGGAATGGATTGGATCAGTCTCAGGATAAAATCTTGTGCGGGATTTTCTGAAGAAAATGATTAATCTTCGATCGCGTTAAAGCAAAGAATCTCTTGCTCAATCGGAGAGGCCTGATTATCAATTTTCGAAGGAAGATGAAGTTACATAGCACTATACAGGCGAAAGAGATGCTATGAAGAACAGTGCCTAAAGATGTGAGCTGAAAATGTACGAGTCTCGCAGAATAAAACTATCTTTTTGCATTATTTTCTTTCCTCCTCTCGCAATTGTAGTTTCACCGATTTCCATCGGCATAAATCTGATTTATATTAAGAAAGCAATCTTCTGGGATGTGCACCGTGTATATGTAGTGTTAACCGACGTTTCGGAGGAATGTATCACCTCCATATTCAGGGTAGAAGGAAAACTATAAGAAATCCGCAAGCGAAGAGACCGTGAGAACCGGCACAAGCAGACTCAGTCTACCCTGAAGATGGAGGCGATACGTTCCTCCGAAACGTCGGTTAACACCACATATACACGGTGCCACATCCCAGAAGACTGCTTTCTTCATATTCACCGCCGTGAAAACCTCAAATCTTATAAACCGATTTATATTGTTTGAACGAAACTAAAATCGTGGCACATCTTAAACGCTTACATACCGATTCAGTAAGATTTAAGAGTAGAGTCCATGGGCAACAGAGACTAAGAATACCATTGCTCTTGGGATATTACGTCGTACAGTCTGGTAGAAATGTCCTACCATTTCTGAAGGACTTTCTGCCTTCACTTTCACTACCGTAGCCTGATGATAGAGGCGGCAGTATCCTCCGAAACATTGAGAACGTTCTGCCAGACAGTACAGAGCAACATTCCAGAAGACAATGTGCTTCATATTCACCGTCCTTCCCTTCTCTGGAAGGAACTGAAATGTACAATATGACGTAAAGCTTATAAGGGATTTATTTCATCTGGAATATCCGGTGAGAATTGGAGGGGGGGGGATATATAACTTATGTAAGGAACGTGGAACGAAAGAGTTCCGGGCTGAGGGCGTTTCGATGACACCCAAGGTCACGTGCGTACAGGTCAGAATGCTTATGAAATGCTAACAGGTAATCAGTGAAGTCAATGGACTGTAATTTGGAGGGCTCCTAATGATACGGTACAGAAACCCACATTTTAATCATATTGAGTTATTAGAGTGCCTGTATAACGTTAAACATACTTATGAGATGGGCGTGGAGAACACAGACAAGCTAGTGTAAGTCTGTCTGTACGCAATGAAGCTAGAGGTCGTTACTTGTTCAGCGTAAGATGAATTTAATGTTTTGGCACACCCATTACTGAGCAGAGAAATTTGACTTGTCGACTATCGAAGATGGCTCAACTCGTTCTCCTTAGCAACGCGTGAGGATCATTTCTATTGTACCAGTTAATTAGCATTCACTGGAAACTTCGTTAGGTTTACTGCTTTAGTATTTATTCGCATTTCTTCCGAAAACGTTAATTAAGCTATGAAGCATCAGTCCCCTTTCCATTAACATACAACAAAATGAGAATTTAATGTACGAAGCAGATGTACTTTAGAACTACTTAGGCCCACTGTTTCAAAATATAACGATTAATATGAATTTTAAATACAGAGGAACTTTAGACACATTATTCATATTTTATGTTCATTCCATGGATATTTTGAACTTCCTTTTCCGGCGTTGTACTTCAAGAAGTAGTAATCGTATTAATTTCAGCTTCAGCTCTAATTATAATCATTATTTTGGTCTCGCCTTCTGCAGTGAACAAGAAATATAGGGAGTCCCAACAAAAGGTATTCAAAATAAAAAAATGTATACTCGGAAACTAATTGTCATACACATATTCTGTTTATGTCATTGAAAAGGAAATCTCTGGAAGTTTTTTCTTTCATACCCGGCTTACGCGCATACGCCTCCACATTTTTGCCACCATGTTAGGAATCACCTGGACAGAGAGATGGCTGGGATATGAATTGGCAGAGGTGGACCAATCGCTTGGCCTCCTAGGTCGCGAGATTTAACGCCAGTGGATTTTTTCTTGTGGGGTTATGTGAAGAACATTGTCTACCAGGTTAAGATCAACGACCTTCAACACATGAAAGACCGCATAAGGGACGCTGTGGCTACGGTTACACAAAACTTGCTTCAAGTATGGATATTTGTCGTGCCACCATTTAAATTTATTGAAAAAGTTATATTGGCAGAAAGAACTTTGATAGTTTCCCTTTGTAATGGTGTAACGCATTAATGTGTATAATACATTCTTTCTGAGATATAATGATTTTATTTTGGATATCTTTCTTTCTGACACCCTGTACTGATAGAGGCTCTAATTTTGACGCTTGGAGGGTGAGAAAGCGGGGCGTAGGGTGAAGTGACCGTCAAGAGGGAAGAGGTGGAAACAGACATGCCTACTTTGTACAGCAACAGTTAAGAACGTATTTCGCACCAGCGCATTTGTTTAGGGCTCAACTGGACAACTAAAGCAATTAGGGTTAGTGCCCTCCCTCTAACCTTGCCTTTCTCTCCCCCGACACAATATCTTATACAAAACCCTGCTTCTGTTTCCAGCCCTCTCCCACTCCACTGATTTCCCATGTAGACATCCCCCCCCCCACCCCCTTCACTGCTCTCATATAGCTGTGTTTATTTCCAACACCAGTCTGCTTGTACCGGTTCTTACGGTCTCGTCGCTTTTCCTTCTACCCTGAAGATGGAGGCGATACGTTCCTCCGAAACGTCGGGTAACTCCACATCTACACGGTGCCACATCCCAGAAGACTGCTTTCTTCTTAAAGCAATGCAGTTCTGGCTCAGGTACTAGTTGCTGATCCATGCTGCTACCTCGCCTTTAGTTGCTCAGATATCTTGCACTCGCTCACAACTCTCGAGATTAGAGTCTTGTACTGTAAGGCTACTGCATTGTTACTGTGGTGCAGCACCTATATCGAACTTCGGGATAAACGATCCACCCCTTCCCCCCATACACATATATGGAATAACATATCTTTTAAAATATTTAAAGCTCATATTACAGTTCTTTCTGTTTGTTTCCTACTCCTCTGAGGTTAATATAAATCTCACCGCCGTTACACAACTGCAGGGTATGGTCACCGTTACACAGCTGCAGGATATGGTCCCCGTTACACAACTGCAGGGTATGGTCACCGTTACACAACTGCAGGCTATGGTCACCGTTACACAACTGCAGGCTATGGTCACCGTTACACAACTGCAGGCTATGATCACCGTTACACAACTGCAGGGTATGGTCACTAAAGATCGTATAGGCCCCACGAATCTTTTTTTATTATTATTATGGCTCTACAGCCCTTTGTTGCACCTCGGCCGCTTTTTCAGATTCTTGATCCTATACAAAGTCGGAAGGACTCCTTCGACGGGGGATCAGCACAGAACACAGAGAAGAACACAAACAGAATAAACGCACACAGACATCTTTTCCTCGAGTAGGATTCGAACCAACGATCCCAGCGTTTGAGAGAGCGAAGACGGTTCTTACCTTAGACCGCGCGGCCACTGTGATCAGTATGTCCCAGGACTCTGACGGTCGAAAATGACTGCATGATGACGAATGATGATAATGGAAAATTGGTCCTCGCTTGCTTTAAGAAGCCGATGTTCGTCAACATATGATAAATCTCATCAGGATAAAACGCGTTGTGAACAGCCCTATCTTCTGGGATATAACACGGTATAGCCAGTTGAAAGTTAACCGACGTTTCGGAGGAACATACCTCCTACGTCTGAGAGTAGAAGAATAAGCCAAACAAAAAACCGCACATAAAGCATGTATAAGTTCTGTTTAAATAAAAATTGCTAATATCGGTGAAGCTTCATAATTTTAGATTTGTTCTGAGCAGTTCCGCTAACCACACAGAGTCTTGTGACGCTGATAGGTTGATGTACTAAGGGTCCCCGAACGGCCCATCTGTCAGAATATTGATTGCCAATAATATGGGGCGAAATGAACTCGTAACCTCCATATTGAAATCCATGTTTGGCTCCTGCTGTTGATACTGCGTTTAAAGAAGCTTAATTTGGTTAGTATTTCTTTAGAACTAAGAGTAAACACTTGTTAGAACCTTCCACTTATGAACGTACAAATAGTTTATATACGAAGCACCCCCTTCACTTACCCAGCTATTGTACTTCTACCTTCCCAGCACCTCCAGCCGTTTTTAGAACTTCTGCCACCTGCAAAAGAAATACTTATAAAATTTGCTGAACTGATCTACAGTTCTAAATGAACTTGCGAAAGTAGACTGGAATCCGATCAATTAATTTGTATTACTACGGACGGGAGGGCAGGAGTTCGATTCCTGGCAGGATCTTGGTAACTTTTGTCTTCACCTAATCCTCATAACGGCACTTACCTCACCACGCACCATTTTATAAATACTGGAAAAAAAGTCAAAGACAAACTGTCATTAGTGACGAATTTTCACAACTGTACTTGCACCCTACACACCTCCATATAACCTACCTTTGCTCCTCCAGCCATCTATAATACCTTGAAAGCATATGGCAGGTTTAAAAGTTTAGAATTATCTTTAATAACCAAACTACTAACACTATGGTAGCAGAACCTGAAGGTTCCATGCCGCTATTATTAAAGTATGTCATTTGATAAGACCCTGAGCTAGTTCACCCACTGCTCAACTTCGAAACTCATCTCTTCACGATCCATTTTATTTTTATCATCGCATATCCTTCTTGGTAGGTCCAAGTGTACATTTTTCAAATGGTTTCCCAATTGAAATTTTGTATGCATCTCTCTCCTTGTTCCTAGGCTGATTCCAGTCCAGCAGCGCCAACACACACACACACACACACATACCCCACTTAAAACATGCTGAAAGATAGGATGAAATAGATGCAAAACAGGATTTGGGCAATGCTACCAACCTATCGCACTCCTTACGTAATACGCAGAACAGAATTCACGCTAACAATTCACTGGACTATATTGTGCTAGTATTGTAACGTCATAAATATTGTATGTGAAGTTCTACTACATTTTATCCAGTTCCTTTAAAGTTTCCTTTTGTAACTGGATGTCCCTGAAGATCACCATATTTGACCGAAAAATTTCTGGTCTATTATTTACTACGAAACTAGATTCGTTACTTACTTACTCATTGAACTGAGCCCTTCTGGAGAGGAGCTGCCAATTCTGTAGCTACCTAAGAATTTCCCAGCATTTTATGGAACCCGAAGGTTTATTACCGTGTTCACAAGAGCCCTCAACTGGTCCCTATCATGAGCCAGATCAATCCAATACCATACCATCCCATCCTATCTCTCTTAAGATCCATTTTAATATTGTCCACCCACCTACGCCTAGGTCTTCCCAGTGATCTCTTTCTTTCTGGTTTTCCCGCCAATATCCTATACTCATTCCCCGTCTCCCCCATTCGTCCTACATGACCTGTCCACCTCATCCTCCTTGACTTGATCATTCTAATTATACTTGGAGAAGAGTACAAGTTATGAAGCTCCTCACTGAGCAGTTTTCTCCAACCTCCTGTCACTTCATCTCTCTTCGGTCCAAATATTCTCCTCAATACCATATTCTCAAACACCCTCAGTCTATGTTCCTCTCTTAATGTCAGAGACCAAGTTTCACACCCATACAGAACCACAGGCAAAATTATAGTTCTGTGTATTCTAATTTTTATGTTCTTGGACAGCAGACGAGAAGACAAAAGGTTCTGGATTGAATGGTAGCAAGCATTACCCGAGTTCAAGCTCCTCTTAATTTCCTCCTGAATCAGGTTTTGATCTGTTATCGTTGTTTCCAAATATCTAATAAATTCGTTAATGGTATTTATTATTTCTAATTCATCTAAACAATATTATCTAGAAGTACGGGTTCTGAATTTCAGAAAACACATTGTGTCCCCATCACAAAGACCATCTATTAATGCTGTTTGGGAAATTATGTCTGTTCATTCTGTGAATCGAACGCGCCATAATACCAGGCTCTATTCTGTAGGAAAAACGAAGAGTTGATTTATATGCTTACGTTGTACCGCATCGTCAGACGTGGGTTTCATGGGACTGTCTTTATCGATAAAAATACACGACTGGTTTTCTGAAAGTGATCGTGTCATACTATATATTTCATACAGCGTAATATGACCTACATCAACATAGCATTAGAAATAGAAAGTAAACACAATTTCATAAATGCAGACGAAATATGCTAAATCATGCGCAGTGTACATTGTTACCGTTACCATTTACAAACGCATATATTTTGTAATCACCGGGACGGGCTGTGATAATTAGATAGGGCAAATGACGTGTATTCAGCCTAGGACGAACGACCATTATGTAAAATACATGAAATCCGCTCGCAAAGCGATGCATGGATAGATGATATATTTACTGGTGTGACACCGTAAATTCGATCTGATTGCCTCGTTTATTTTCATAGATTTCTTTCCGGTGACATTTTTGAGGACACTATGATGTTCGTTTCCAAAAGACATATCCTACAAATGTAAGGTAGTCATTTAGTATAGGTGAAAGGCTAAGTTCTCCTTGCGCTAAATTAATTAAGCACTATGTCATGAAGGCATATGGGGGAGTGAATGTATAGTTCCACAATTTTTTACTTTTACACTAGATGGAGATCAGTGGTCAGCTTAACGCTACAGTCGCTTTATCCCCTGGTGAAGCGCCATGGTACCAGTTGGATACGCCACAGAGTCGGTCTGGATGGAGCGGATTAGAGAAAATCTTGCCACTGCCGGGAAACGAACCCCAACCATCCAGCCCACAGTCCGTTGCTATGCCTACTGAGCCATACAGACTAAGATACTCTTTTAATAGTAAATTCCAGTATGTTTCAAGGAAAAGGAGACTGAAACTGAAATATATTATTACTCTGTCCTGGAATGTGACGCCTCTTTTGCTAGAAAGACAACAGCTGACAGCAGAGAGACTATTACTGCCCGAATTAGTACTATTTACAGCCAGCGCATAGAGGGCCCAGTCAGCGCACTTTAAAAAAAAAAGTAAAGGTATCGCTCAACGTACGGACTTTTAAATTGCCGGCAGCTCCCTGGCTCCCTCCAGGCCATGGAGGTCCATAGGGTTGTGAGACGTTGAGGTTCCCACATTTTCTAGATAATCAACCCATAGATAGTGGTAAGGTTGTCAGCCCTAGGCGCAGGCCGCCCTTTACCCCCAAGAACATTCCAAGAATATTACTGGTAATGATTTCTGTTAGAGGCTGAGTCGACCCCAGGGCCATAGCGCGGCTGGAAGAATTAGGTCAATTGAAAGAAATGCAATGACCTCATCGGGACTTGAACCCGCGACCTTCCGACTTGTAGCATAGTGCCTTCTTGTCATAATTTCACGCAACGTCATTATGATTTTATTGTACAGAAAAATGATTTGGGAAAATTAAAATTCAAACCTTAATAATCTCCATTGTGTTTGTCATCATAGTCTTTGCTATCTCTATACCTCGGAAAAATAAAGTAATTTTGAAGACATGTAGTAATGTGCGAATGACAGTGCATTAACACGCGAAGCAATTTCTCATAAAGCTGTAGTTTTAAAGTAATTTTCACACAGTTGTCGAAAGTGTCTCGTTCTTTTGCAACAAACAGACGTTTTCGTCTCAGTTCTCACTGGTAAGGTAAAAGTTGTTCCTCTGCTTATTTAATTAAGCACTGTGCTATGAGGACATATCCAGATTAAAATCAATTTAAAATTTCCGTGCCGTAGAATTATTTCAATAAGCTAATTATGAAACTGTTGTGAAATCAGTGAAGTTTATTGTGATATAATTGCTTCTCTTCTTATTGTTATCAGTCCTACAGTTCGGCAATATCGCCGTTAGTTATCCCAGCTTAGCTTTAAATACTGGAGAGGACAAGTCAGCAATTGGGCAGAAGGATGTGGATTGCATTCATCTGACTCAGTACGAGGATAAGTGGCAGGCTTTTCTAATCACTGTAATGAAATTTACGGTTCCATAAAGAGGTGGAAATTTCTTGACAAGCTGAGTGACTCTTAACTTAAGAAGGAATCTGACCCAGTAAGTCTGATTAACCTTTTGAAGTCCAGAAGTCGCTACATGTAACACCCGCTTTGACATACCAAAATTCTTCATTCTGCTTGCGGAGTGTGTTTTTGTGATACATATTGTTCTCGCAATAAACAGCGACTGCTTCCCCGAACACTATTGATTTCTCTTTGTAGAAGAGAACTAATGTGGTTCCTGTGAGGTACAAACTGAATATTTATATATTACATGGAAGATATAAAGTTAAGATGTATATCTGTTCAGTTTACCATAAATAATATATGTATTTGTAAGATTTGAGGCTTTCACGGCTGTGACTATGAAGAAAGCAGTCTTCTGGGATTTGGCACCGTGTATATGTGGTGTTAACCGACGTTTCGGAGGAACGTATCGCCTCCATCTTCAGGGTAGAAGGAAAAATATAAGAATTCTGCAAGCGAAGAGACCGTGAGAACCGGTCTGCTTTCTTCAATATATGTATTTGTTAATGTACTTTAAAAGGTTTCCTGTCGATTTTATTTTCGATTTGGAAAGAGAAACATGTTACTTTTAAATTGGAATTGTTTCGGAATAAGAACCGGTATCATACGCGCCACAGTGAATCCTGTAATTAGAGTTATTACGTGGACTTTTTTTTTTTTGTAAAATAATAATAATAAAGATGTCAAGCCATTGATGCCGCTGACCCGAATGTTCAGTACAGCGTCCACCGAGACACTCATGCAGTTAGTTTTGGTTCAGTACCATCGTTAATTAGAATTCTTCTGTGCAGTTGTCTCTTCTATTCTGTTCACAGTGAATATTGGATTTCCCTGACGAGGCAATATGTTTTCGAAAAAAGATAACGTTGCTTCATATTGAGCAGAAGCGGTGATATCTCAATTAAAGAAACTAATCGAAAGGTCCGTCAAATTTGCACACAATTTCACCCAACATTCCCTACAATGTTTACCGTTTGCCCGTTCTTTATAGTGCTCTCCTTGGGGTTGGGGCACGCGGTAGCGTAGCTGGTTGAGGTACTATGCCTCAAGCCGGAAAGTCGCGGACTCGAGTTCCGATGAGATCATTGGATTTTTCAGTTGATCTAATCCTTTCAGCCGTACTATGACCCTGGGTTCGATTCAGCCTCTAACAGAAACGAGTATCCGGAACCTTCCTTGGGCCTAAAGGGCGGCCGGCGCGTAAGCCTGAGAACCTTACCGTCATCTGTGAGCCAATTTTCTACAAAATGTGGGAGACTCGACGTCTCACAACCCTATGGGCCTCCACGGCATGTTACAGGGATAGCTTTACCTTTTATCCCTTGCGTCATCCATTCCGAGGCTATTGCTCAGTTCCTGTGTTCCAACCGTGAGATAATGTCATGAATTAGGGCATACCCCACACATTAGTTTTCGAACAAGTATTCACAAATCATTCTTCTACGGATGTTTACAAGATAGCTGTAAGTAGTAAACATATGGCATATGGGGAAAATATATAATAATAGACAGGGCCGAATTTCGAGAATATTTTACAGGACAGGAGACCCTCCTCACTGAAATTCCTATGGCGATAGGAAAGGTAATCGCAGAAGCAAGCGGCAAGCTAAGCGGTCAGCTTCGACTGGTTCTTCTGGTTTTATGCTTAGCTTACCCTTCGACCTTGAATATGGAGGTGATAGGCTTCTCTGAATACATGTCATTACAAACCCAGAACACCGTATTCTTTACAACAATGTTAGCTACTGCTGTCCAGTCTTCTCATTATATGTCAGTAGACATGGGAACATCAAAATAAATTCAAAGTAAATTAATTTATTCTAAACATCTATCTCATCAACAGCATACGTTCAAGCGAATATTTACAATACCTTCAAACAACGAGACCATTGTTATTGTCACATGTATTAGTGACTATAGACGGGGTTTTGGATTGGATGACTGGATTTATTGACACCTTATACACGTACACAACTCGGGACTACAAATGATACAGCGCTATCGCTATTCTACACACTCCACAGTTCACCGTTGCACACTCAGTACGGTTATCACTCCTCCCTAGCCGTATCCTGGCAATGGCTTTGTCACAGTCTCACTGTCACTTCAAACTACACATGAAGTCTTAGTTCCCTTCTTGCTGTTATTCTGCAACTGCAAACTCACTTGTCATTTCGATTCTAAGCCCATATCCCGGCAGGCTGGCGTCTCGAACTCGACTCTGTTCTACTACCGTTCTGTACATGGTAGTCAAAGTCACATTGCGACTGACAGTCAGTCAGTCAGTGAGTCTTGGTGTCCAGCCCTATCTGGGGCTCATAACCGGATATTTATTACTGTTTGAGAGTTAACGGTCTTGTTGTTTGTGGGGCGCCCTCCCTAACGAGAGGATGGGTCTGTCTTTTGTACATGCTGCTGGTTCTTGCCAGCGCAGTCTTTCTCGGGTCCGAATCCCTAGGGACTATCGACCATATTTTACCGTCTCAGATTTGAGACTTACCATTTCGTCGCCTCCTACGACTCGAAGGGCTAATGTTTAGTGGTCCGTTGCATAGCAATGGACGTCCTTCTGTTTCACGCGTAAGCTTCTCAGGAATTGCCTAGCAGTGTGTATACACGTCACGTTATATTTGCAGAGTACTTGTTCTCAACAGCGTGAACGTTTTTATAGGGTCTCTTTAGCGAGATATTGAAGTGTTCTGTTCAAGCTTGGTCATTTGAAAACTCACGATAAAATAGAAATTAAAGTAAAAATATAGTTGTTCCTTTGTTCCATTGATCGAGCACCACGCCGTTTTGACATGTGGAGTGGAGGTATAGCTCCACATTCTTGACTTCATCCAAAACTTAAATTTCTGTGGAGGACTATGAAGTCCTTACTGTCAGTTTGGTTTAGAGGAGCTTTGTATCTCATTTATCTCATTTAGACACCTCGCTTCCCTGTTGTCTAGTCGCCTTGTTTACAGGTGTTGCTGGACAACTCTGTCTAAAGTTGTCTCCTGCTGCGTAGCAACTGCGGTATCCCCCACTACGTCACTGTGGGAAGCGCTGCCACGTCACCGCGGGGAGGGGGCGCCCACCGAGCGTTGCGTACTGATGGAAGGAATGGGGGTAGGTGACGTCAATCGCTAGATGCAGAGTTCACGTGACCTCCACTTCCCGTTGCGCCATTCACGTCACACTATATTCCTTATATGAAATGATTGTCGGCAGGAACATGAAACGGAGAGTTAAACAGCGCAGTGGAAGTTTACTGGTTCTTATCTTTGACGTCTATGTCAGATCGTATTGCGCGAGGATCAAATAAGTGATCAACCTCCCATGCTAGCTTAGCGTTTTCTTATTTAAGTTACATGTGTTCATACGTGAGGAAAAATGGGTCAATGCAATATCAGACTATGACCTCTGCAGGTAAGATCTTGGTCAGTGTTGCAAAGCATTTATTATATCCTTTTCATTAACAGGTTCTAGGCATATTTGCGAGGGGGATGTGTGAACAGACAGGTATACTGAGAATTGCGTTGTTTCATCAAGATTGTTATGACTTAACTATACGTGTACACTGTAACATCACGACATTTTGCTGCCAGTTAAAAATCAAGTCCTCGAAACACTTCTTCTTGAGAAACTAATAGTTTCTTAGCTGGTCAGCAACTTAACCAAATTTCACTTAACTCGCAGGTCCATTTCCGGGTTCATAAGAATTGTTACTGGTCCCTAGTTGAGCTTAGGTTACGCAGGTGGACTGTTTCTTTCCGGTTTTCTGACTAATCTTTACATAATTTATCATCTATCTTTCCGTTATGGAGGTCAACCCCATTCTGATCTCTTTGATCAGAAACTAACTACCAATATTTGATGAGTACAAATTATCAAGCTCCTCGTTTCGTAATTCTCTCGATTCTCTTGCTATTTCATATTAGATCCAAATACCTTTGTGATCTAATTATTTACGAAGTTCTTAGGTAGTTATCAATTCCTTGGTGTTCCCAGATCTGCGGAGATAGTGATAATGTTGAAGTAACAATGGGATATAAAATGATTAGAATTACTCGTATGTTGATGATAGTTGGGATCTGTTCTAGCACCTATCCGGATGTCTGCATTGATAATCACATACATCTCCTCGAAATTAGATCACATTCATTTCTAACCTTTAATATTAGGATGGTAACACAATCAATTATTGCCGCCGATATTCCCACTATCGCAACCGCCATTACCATTAGAATTGAAGTATATTTTTCTGTGTCTAAGCACTACACCATAAAGGTGCGTTGAGGCATTGGGGTAAATCTTCACGTTTTCTTAACTCTGGCTTCAGTTGGAGACGAATGCTTACCTTCCTGCTCCGGCCTTTTACACCAAACAAGCATTTGTGGTACAGGAAGCTGGGTGGGTTCCTGAATCGGTCTGAATGTGGCGTAGAAGACACCAAATATTATTACTGTGACGTTTATCTTGTTTTGGAGCAGTTATTTTCTGTTTGACAGCGATAACTGACGTATCACAGGAATTTGGAATGCGAGGCTTGGAACACAGACAGTTCATTACCGAGTCCACACAAGCATACGATATTCTAAGTCAATAATTGTCAAATATGGCCATGGTGTGAGTTTTTGAGTCTATACTCCACAGATTTAGCGTATTGTCACGAACTTAAAGAGTGACCATAGTGGGATCTGTATCGATTTATTGAACCCCTACAACACGTAATTACAAGTGAGGATTATGCTCTCACCGTTCTACACACTTCACAAGTCTTCTCAGTCTGTTACAGTCTATCCGTTGTTTGGTAGCGGTTTCCGAAGATGGACCTTCCTCTTCCTCTGGGTTCCCGAACTCTCCCCGGCCTCAGCTACCAGCTTCTCACAGCAACAGCTCAGAACAACTGAATATCTGCGGTTGTCTAATTAACTCACTAACAAATCAAATAGTCCTGCTTAAAACATCTCGACTCGACCGTAGAGAAAACGCGGTTACTCTGTTGCTGTTTGCGGACCGCTGCCTAGTAACGGCCGTTGTATAGTTGCTTATTTTGCGGTCATTACCTAGCAAAGGGTCAATATGCCAAAGTATATATATTTAAGTACGTAATAAATTCTTCATAAAAGTAGATAAAATAACAATAAGAGTTATATATATACATGTGTGTGTAGAACTACAAGTACATGCAGCAGAAATATAGGCTTTATGGGGTCGGCTCGGAATTCTATGCTTTCCATCTAGAGTTCTTGAAGCTGTTCAGATAACGTAGGGCACGTTGGCGATACTGAAGACTGACGTAATTCACTTCAGTGTTTACTCTCATCGGCATGTTTCACTGACTTGCTGAGACAAGCTAACATACTGATTTCTTCAGTGTTAGTCTTCGTATGTTAGTGCTGTGTTGGATTGCTTCGTCAGCCATAAACGCTTTTCAGCTTGTCCGCGTTAAGGCGATATTCTCTTCAGTCTTTGTCTGAAACCTCTCTGAGGATACCTCATGCCTTGATGAGGCAGGCTTACGGGTGAAGAGTCCTGTGTGTTCTTTGAAATCTCTGATATGCCATTTCAGTTTCCAAACATAAGTTGAAAATTAACTCAGTTTTATAACGATGACTTAATGATTTACATCACTATCTGACGATGACGTAAAATAATACTATTTTAGACAAAGAATACTCGTATAATTGGTATTTACGCGTCTTGACAGTATACTCGTAATTTAACAACACGACTTTTCAGGACGTAAATAGAAGACGATTACATTATTATTTTTTATCATTATTATTATCATTATTATCACTATTGGGAATCAGAATAGCGCAGTCGGTATAGCGACTGTATACGGGCTGGACGATAGAGGGTTCGGAGTTCGAGTCCCGGTAGGGCCAAGAATTTTCCCTTCTCCTCGTCGTCCAGACCGGCTCTGGGCCCCACCTAGTCTCCTATCCAATGGATAGCCGGGGCTCTCCCAGGGGGTAAAGCTGCTGGAGCGTGAATCTGACTACTCACCTCCAGCTAGTGCCGACATCAAGAAAATGTGGATCTATACATCCACTCCCCCATATGCCCTCATGGCGTATTGCTCAAGTACAGGGATAAATTTACTTTTTACTTTTATTATTATTATTATAGCTTTGTTTTTTTATTATTACTATTTTATTATCATCAATACTCAGACTTTACAAATTGCCTTACTTTGTACTTCGAGTGTCGTTTTTCCTTTCACTCGTGCTCATTTTGTAATTGGCCTTTGGGCTGTTAAGTTAGCACGCAAATAAATACGATTGTTATTATTATTATTATTATTATTATTATTATTATTATTATTATTAATCATGTGGTTGGAGATCAAACTCGTCTTCTTCGTAGTCAAAGTGTTACCTATTTGAATTTCCGGACTAAAAAGTACTCTCTCTTTTGTGTTGCTCGGGGAGCGTTGAAATAATCCGAAGTTGCTCTCCTATAGTCTACCAGAAGCAGCTTTTCGCCACTCTGAAATCTGCTACGTTGTTTAATTTTTCTTGCAACAGGGAAGGGAAATAATCACCGAAGTCAAGAACATTTGCATGAAGACCTATTAAAGCTAGATCGATTTAGACTTCACTCACTCACAATGATAAGCAAGTTTCATATTGAAGCGTATAAATTATGACATTCGGACAGGTTATCCCACCGTTGTGGAACATATGTACTGTTACGTTTATGAGTGACTACAGACGGGGTTTGGATTAGTAATTGGATTTATTGACCACTTGAGCACACAGCTCGTGACTACACTTCAACACTCACTGACAAACACAGACTAGTGTTCTCAGTCTGTTACAGTCTCCATTCGCCGTTAGTTGGTAAGGGCTTCCAACGGCGGAAGTTCCCCTTTCTCTGGGTTCCTGAACTATCCCCGTGTCTCAGCCACCAGCTTCTAACAGCAACGGCTCACAAGGACTGAACCTCAGAAATTCTTTAAAATTCTTAACCACTTCATTACACTTCACTGTACTAACTCTAATTGTCTTTCTGATAACATCTAAGCACGGATCGTTCAGAAAACAAGGTTCCTCTGTTACTGTATTCATTATTGTGTGCGCAGCCATCGGGGAGGACCGCACTGAAAACACCATTGCTCAGTTGTTTACAGGCCGTTGCCTAGTAAGAAGCATTGTCTGTTTCGCGTTCGTTGCCTAGCAACGGGTATACATGCCGCCATTTATTGTAGTCGTTGAACTACAGTATAACAGCCTGGCAACATGAATAGAAGCCAGGGTTCAAATTCCTGTAGAGACGTCATTGTTTCCTTGTTTAAGACGCACAGAACAGCTATGGCCTTCAACAAGCGTATTCCAAAAAGGGCACAGGCAATACTTTCTGTGTAAAAGCAACTAAAACCTAAATTTTACTATTTGCTCCGGGGTTTGAGATGGCTTACAGCGTTACAGAACGAATATAGGGATGGCTCTAACTTGTAGTTTGGCCTACTTACATTTGTATGCAGATAACCACTGTTATGAATACTATGTCACTAGAGACGAATCCATTTCTGCTTCTCTTAGATTTTCTAATATATTAAAAATATCAACATAAAAGTCATAAAGACCTCTGAGGTTGGAGTTACACTACCGCCATTTAGTGTGGCTCATCCAAAGATCACTGGAAAAATATTCAACTCTTGGTAAGATAAATCGTTTTTTGTAGGAAGTGAAACAGCATGACTGACGTCAACATTAATCGTTCTGTCCCGCTACAGTAGCTAATGACTAGGGACCAGATTTTAATGCAAATGCATATTTCTTTCTTGCAACCAGAAAGTATGTTCGTTTCCATATATGTATGAATTACTTCATTTCTTAAATTTTGGACATGGTTTGATGGTGCATATAACTGCATTCGGTGCAATTGAAGGTGAAACCGGAAATGCTGAAGTGCAGTGGAACAATATAAAAGAATGCATGTTAGATACTATCAGTGATTTGGTTGGTAAAGTTGAGAAGATAGCAAGAAAACCATGGGTTACACAGGAGATGATGAGTAAAATGGAGGAGCGAAGGAAATGGAAGAATGTCAACAATGAAGAAGGCAGGAGGAAATACAGGAGACTGAGGAATGAATTGAAAAGAGCCACGGACAGCGCCAAATAGAAATATCTTGAGAAGTTATGTAATGAGATTATAGAATTTCAAAGAACAGGACGTTATGATTTGATGTACATGAAGACAAAAGAACTAGGATGGAAAGAGAATCATGGGATTCAAAATATTGGCATCGAAGACTCCCAGGGGAATAGAATAGTAGATCAGAGGAAAGTGCTGAAAATTTGGGAAAATTATATTTCAGAACTATATGATCGACCTAATCGGCCAGAAACCTTAGAAGTTGAACCGGAAGAAGAAGTAGATACAGACGAGAAAGGACCATATATTTTACAAAGTGAGGTGGAAAAAGCTATCAAGGAAATGAGGAAGGGAAAGGCTACAGGAGATGATGATGTACCTGGAGATGTGCTCAAGTTACTGGGAGAAGGTGGTTTGAAAACACTGACAAAACTAATGAACACCATATATGAAAGTGGAGAGTGGCCCAAGGACTTTACAGAAGTTACAATGATTGCCTTAAAGAAAAAGACAAAAGCTACAAAATGCAGCGACCATCGCACAATAAGTCTTATTGCACATACAGCAAAGATAATAGCAAAGATACTTAAAAGAAGAATTGAAAGGAAAATAGAGGATGTACTTGGAGAAGATCAGTTTGGATTTAGAAGAGGAAAAGGAACCAGGGATGCAATTGGGATGATGAGAATTATAGCGGAACGAACTTTGGAGATAGATGAAGAACTGTGTGTTTGCTTCATAGACTGGCAGAAGGCATTTGACCGGGTAAACTGGACCAAATTAATGCAGATCCTGAAAGAAACAGGTATCGATTGGCATGAAAGAAGATTGATTAGCAAATTGTACATGGATCAGAAAGTTAGAGTACGACTGGACAGGGGGGAGACAGGAAGTGTGCAGATTGGAAGAGGAGTTCGACAAGGATGCTGTTTATCACCAATTCTGTTCAACTTGTACAGCGAATGCCTTACCAAGGAAGCTCTGGATGGGCTCGGAGACTTCAAATTAGGAGGGCAAATTATTCAAACTGTGAAATATGCAGATGACCTTGTGTCAATGGCTAAGGAAGAAACTGTGCTACAGGGCATGATTGATAGACTAATTGAAACTGGAAGGTGCTGTGGCATGGAAATGAATGTGGGGAAAACAAAAGTAACGAAAATTTCGAGACAACCAACCCCAGTCAAAATAAAGATAGACCAAAAACAACTGGAGAATGTGAAATGTTTTAAATATTTGGGTAGTTTGTTAACAGATGATGGAAGGTGTAGT